>NW_007577801.1:652873-654389 GCF_000690725.1 Stegastes partitus | reverse complement strand
CGTTGTGGCTATGAGGAGGACAAGAAGGGACTGGAATCGGCATCACTGTAGTAACGCTCCTTGGAGATGCATAATTGAAAATGCAAAGTCACCTAATTAAGTAGCAGAAGCACACGAGGTTAATAGCGAGAATTATTTGCATTTTCTCTGACAAGCTACTGTTCTGCACTCCTGTCTTCTAATTAGCAGCAGTGCATCTGCCTGCCAACTATAAATCAAATCAGAAGAAGAATTAAAAGTCCTCGTGGGTCATTCGGTGAGGCGCAGTTAGGATTTAGTTAGCTTTAGCCTGAGCTAGTCGAGCTGGTTCCAACATTTCCAATCCACTCGAGCTTCATCTTCAATCACATCCGTACTTTAATCTAAATAACACGTCGTCTCCTCTGACTGGCAATAATAACAAACTGGTGTAAAACTGAGCTGCAGTTCCCGCTTAAGTCCTGTTGTTGCTCTGAGCCTCTTTTCTACGAGGCCCGATGAGGAGGTCTTAATTAGCTCAGATGATCTGCTCTCCTTACAGGAAGGGAGAACGGAGTAAATGAGCCCCGTTCTCCCCTTTCTTTGTTTAATGACAAAGGAAATTACCCACATGTAAGTAATCTGTGTGATTCCAGCAAAAGCAGTCAAGTGAGAAAATAAATATTAAACCGAGAGCGAGAAAGAGGAAGAGAGCAGCGCTGGAGAGTCAGCAGCTGCTAATGAAGACGGTGGAGAGGAGAAACTTTAAAGAACTTTCAGGAAGTCAATTTAGAAAAAAAGGGAGAGACATTTTTTACAAGCTGTAGTGTTTAAATATGCAGGACTCTGATGTAATATGTGTAATCAGGTTATAACGACTGTCATTGTAAGCATCACTAAAGCTGTTGTAGGAGAAGAGCATCGAATCTCTGCAATCATGTTCTCAAATCTGGTAGAAAGCCTGAAACACAAAAAGCTCGAGACGACCGAGTTAAACACCAAAAACACAACTTTGGCCATTTGGTGAATGTAATTTAACCTGTAAAAAAATGTGCTAGAAATTCAAATAAGGAACGAATTAACCATCGAAAATCACAGAAATGGAAACCATCTGTTGTGATCAAGAGTTTATGTACACTAGTAAACACCATGTTTATCACCTCAGTGTCCAGTGACTCCTCTTGAGTTTCTGTGATGGAATCAGTGAAACAAAGAAAACAATCCTGCATTTTGATTCTCTCACAGATTTAAAACCGGTCTTCTGGAAATATGATGAAATCTGCTGGGTCAAAAATACACATAGCAAAGTTAAGATTTGGTTAAGTGTCCTTTGGTTATTTTCACCTCAACTACATGCTTTTGGTTTCCGTCCACAAGCTTCTGGTTGCATCTTTGACGACTTCAGTTGACAGAATTGGTGCAGTTTAACTAAATCTGTTGTTGCTGTTGATGGGTTTAAGTCCAGAAGACCGGTCTAAAACCTGAATTCTAGCCTGATTGAACCATTTCTTTACCACTTTCCGTGTGTTTGGGGTCATTTACCTGTTAAAACAACCAA
>NW_007577801.1:643441-652207 GCF_000690725.1 Stegastes partitus | reverse complement strand
AGTTGATGTTGGGATCTGAAGTTGCTTTAAAACAACTCAAAGTGACTTTCCTGACTTCCTGAAGTCAGTAATTGACTTTTTCGGATCTGTGCTGAGTTCCTCACACTTTCCCATTGGAGCATTTGTGGCTGAGTCTAATTAGTGCATCAAATGGTCCTTATTTAAATTAGTGTGCAGGATTCAGCAGCTGTAGTCAACTGTAATCTGCAATCTAATTTGTCCGGGACAGTTATTTTTTATTTTTTTAAATGATTCTTTTCAACCACAATTTAAAAGCAATGTCTTATTTCACTAAATTATAATTTAACAAATTTTTATTTATTATTACTTTTTTCCAGCTTCTAGTTATTTGAATAACTTTTGTGAATTTAGCCTTTTCTTTAATGAAAGCGTATGAATACATTTGAGGACGACTGTACTTATGACCCAGCTGATTTAGTCACATTTCCAGAAGACCGATATTAAATTTATGAAAGAAACCAAATGGACAAAACGGTTGTTTTTTGTTTTTTTTTTTTGGTTTCAATCATTCCGTTATAGAAAAATAAGAGTTATAGGAGTCATTGGAAACTTTGGCTGCCATGATATACGTTTATATAAACCTTTGTTCATAAAATAGACCTGCTGATTGATTTGTGATGTAACATGACCACAGTGACGGACACGTCTACAAACAGAATTGTAAAATCTTTGGCAACATTTTATTCCTTTCACAGTATTCAGCACCACATTTCCCAGTTTCAGTTCCAGTGTTTCCAAACATAAACAATCTACATCTCTGTTCAGTAGAGGAATAAGTTCAGATTTTCACTGCAGTTTTCTCCGACGGTCTGCCTCCTGTCTCCTTTGGCAAGTGGTTCTTCTGATGGTTCCTGAAGTCGCTCCTGTGTATGAATTCTTTCCCGCACACCTCGCAGCGATACGGAGTTTCTCCCGTGTGGACCCGTCTGTGCAGTTTGAGGCTGCTGGACTGAGTGAACCTCCTGCCGCAGATGTTGCAGCCGTACATCTTCTCCCCTGAGTGAACCACCATGTGCAGCTTCAGGTTGCTGGGGTTGGTGAACTTCTGCTCGCACTGATCGCAGGCGTACGGCTTTTCCCCCGTGTGCATGCTCATGTGGTATTTCAGATTGACAGTGCAGCTGAACTTTTTGTCGCACACGTCGCAGACCGGCTGCTGACCCGGTTTCTTCCCGGTGTGGATCCTCATGTGGTTCTGGAGCGCGCTGGCGTGGCTGCAGCGTTTCCCGCAGGTCTCGCAGACGTACGGTTTTTCTCCGGTGTGGGTCAACATGTGGTGCTTCAGAGCGCTCTTGTGGCTGCAGCCTTTGCCGCAGACCTCGCACATGAAGAGCTTTTCTCCGGTGTGTTTGCTCAGGTGGTTCCGGAGGACGCTCATGTCGCTGCAGCCGAGGCCCAGCTCGTCGCAGCAGTTTTCCGTCTGCATGTGGGTGAATCGGTGAGCGGCCAAAGACGAGGCCGAGAAGAAGCTCTCGCCGCACATTTCGCAGACGAAATCTCGATCTCCTGAATGGCGATTCTCGTGATCGGCCAAACTCTGCCTGCACTCAAAGGTCTCTGGGCAAAGCGAGCAAACAAACGTCTTTCTCAGCGCACAGCACCTGTGTCGCTGCAGCGCCAGCAACCCCGTGAACTGGTTCTCGCACAGCGGGCACGTGTGGGTGTTCGGCTTCCTCGTGTTGTGCTGCCGCATGTGCCTGTGGAAGGTGGACTTGTAAGCAAACTCCGTCCCACACTGGGAGCACTTGTACAGCTTCTCTCCGGTGTGTCGTCTCGAATGTGCGATGAGCGTCCGGAGAACGGCGAAGCGTTTGCCGCACTCGGAGCAGAGGTGGGGTCTGGAGTGCGTCAGGTAGTGTCGGTTCATGAGGCACTTCAGAGCAAAGGTTTTGTCACAAGAGGGGCATTTGAACGGACCTGCATTCAACTTCTTTTTGATCTTTGACGCGATGCTCGAAGGGTCTGCGTCCTCCTGGTTGGCGTCTTCATCGCTGATGGAGGCCGACTCGTTGAACAGAGCTTCAGGTTCAGACGAGGGTCCGGAGTTATTCTCCTCATGTGAGGCTGCATCAGCTGGAACAAAAAACAAGACCTGGGACTGAAGATTGCTTTGCTTGAAAAAGAAAAACCAACATTCATCGCTATTTTCCTAAAACTGCTTCACACTGGATTGGTGTGTGCTTATTGCAGATACAAGTTAACTACTCCACAGTACCATTTGTCCAAGGTAAAAGTGACAATGGATGAAAAACTAATTTAAATGAGCTTGTTTTCACACAAACGCAGGGGGGATATCTTTGTTAAGAAACAGTGGTTACCAGGTTCTGTCACTGATTCTGAGTCCGCTGCTGCTGCTGCCGTCGGCTCTTCACTCTGTTGTTCCTCTGAAAACACAAAACATGTCAGAGACATCAGTGAAGCAAAACCTCCCTGAAGCTGGTACTATGAGGAGCCTCTATACGTAGAAATAAACGAGAGAATTGAACGTTTTGGTTGGTATTTCTTATGGCTGCTTGATTATGGCGAAAATCTTAATCAAGATTATTCTGGTCAGTAATGAGAAGCTGTGTATCATGAAAACATTTTAAAAGTCGTCTTATTCACATTGGATTTTCTTGAACTTTAAATATAATCACTAAGAACTGACAATGACAACACGATCGCTTTTATTCTAACTGGTTGTCAACATTCTGCAGCTATCAACCACTTGACTGTTTTCCTCTGCAGGAACTTATGGGCCATCTTAGAGCGGTCCAAAGCTTTGTCAATGTTCTGACCACAAGAAACGCCCTTACAGAACCTATTTCTGGGTCATTTTCAGAGGAGAACAAAGTGCCTACTCTAGAGATGGTACTTCTGAGCGGCTATGAAAAACTGACACTGATTGCTCAAACGTTAAGAAGACTAATGCTGATTGGTTAAACCTGGGGGAGACAAACTTTCCCGCCATCAGCAGCAGAGCGTCTTTCATCTTCACTACGGTTACTAGATTCTGGTTGAGTGGGTGTAAAGAAACACATATCAGAATCAGAATCAGAATCAGTTTTATTGCCAAGTAATTTTTACATCACCAGGAATTTGACTTGGTCCATTGGTGCAAAGAAGCAGAAGAAAATATATTTATATACATATATATACACTTGCTTATGAGCAGTGCAAAATATTTTGGTCTGACTGTCAGACATTTAACGTTGTCTCCATCTTTGTTTTGGACAGATTACCACTTGTTGGGAAGCTTTCAGCACATTAAGCTGTCTTCAACTCAAGTAATGTTGTCTTTACTTCAAAGTGATGCAGAGAAGAGAAACTAAAGTGACCATAAGTGACAGAGAAAACACACAGAAGAGACTCTCACACTGAGCTGAAACTAAACAAGTGCACATAAATAGATAAATTCACGGGGCAGGTAATTGAAGAAGGATATCACACAGCAGCTGGTTAAATACCTCTGCAATATATGTGATCATTCATCTTTCCCGCTGCTGGCTGGACTCCTCTCTGGATTTTCTTTCTCCTCTTACAAGAACTCCTGGCTGCTGATTCTGTCATAACAAAAGCCCAAAGTCTGGTTTATTATTCAAAGAAACACAATTACTTTCACATAAAAATCCTCCTCAGCTGCTGGGCGACTTACTTTTTGTGGGAGCAGCGATTTTCCCCCGTTTTGGCTTCGTGCTCGTCTGTTTGGTCTCACCATTCAGCTCGACTCTCTGCTCCGCAGCAGGAACGTCTTCAGCTTCACACATGGACTTTTTCAACATCAGTGAGATTTTCTCCACTGCATCTCGGGTCCATGTTTTCATGAGGGATGCAAACTGGTTCTGTACAGTCACGGGAGGAGAAAGAAGGATGTAAGGATACGGTGGCTTTCTCAGCTTTATATCCACATGCATGGAATAGTTTGGGGGTTTTGGACTAATGGTTGGGCAGAAAAAGACGATTTCTTTTCACTATTTTCACAATTTCTACTAGTCAAAACTTTTATTTATGAGTAAATACAACAATATCTCCCTGAAATTGCTCCAGATTCAGCCCAGACAATACAGAAATAATCGTACATTACACAACTATTCCATCTCTTTGTAGCAGAACTGAAATTATCAGCCAACTGACTCCTTCATAAACGTGTAGTGTAGTAGTAAGACACTGGCACGGTTTGACTTGAGGAAAGGCAGGTTACTGATGCCAATTTTAGACGTGTTATTAACCACTTATGAGATCAGATTTGCAGTTAAAAAACAGCAATTACATCAAATATTTCTTCATTTTCAAGTAGCCCAGGAGAAGAAAAGCAGCAACACATCTACTAATATCTGCCATAACACTGAAACCACTTGCCTATTATTGTTTTGGTTCTCCTCATGTGGCCATAATTTCATATCTGGGGCCACAGCAAATGTGTGTCTTTTGTGAAACTTTAGTTTTGTCTCAGTTTATAGAGATCAGGCCAAACATGTTGGATGATTATAGGCAATTCTATAGTATTCTTTCTAATGTTCAGGCTATGCTATGTCTAATGTCTTTGTTTAGACTGAAATTAACATAATTTTTAGATGGCTTTTATATCCATCCATTATCTATACACCACTTAATCCTCACTAGGGTCATGGGGGGCTGGAGTCTATCCCAGCTGACTCAGGGTGAAGGGAGGTTCACCTGGACAGGTCACCAGTCTATCACAGGGCTACACTTAGAGACAGACAACCAAGCACACTCACATTCACACCTACGGACAATTTAGAATCACCAATTAACCTCAACGTGTTTCTGGACTGTGGGAGGAAGCCGGAGAACCTGGAGAGAACCCACGCTGCACGGGGAGAACATGGAGACTCCATGATCCCAGTGTCCTCACCGGGAGCTTCTAGCTGCGAGGCAACAGTGCTAACCACCGAGCCACCTTGCAGCCTTGGCTTTTATGTATAAAACAAGAAATTTCCTCTTTTAAATGATCTTATCCTGAAAATATGACACACTTGAATGAAATCGGTCATTTCAGTCACAATTTAGAGGCTGAACTCACTATTTGGCAACCGTAAAACTACATTTTATCATTAAAACTGGTTCTTTTAAAGCTAGTTTAACAGGAAAACAAACTGGATTGGTTCCAATGTAGAACACAGAGCAGGTAAAAACACCTGGATTGGTTCTAATACAGGACACAGAGGAGACAAAAACAAAAACAACAACTGGATTAGTTCTAAGGTAGGACACTGTGAAGATAAAAACACCTGAACTATTTATAATATAAGATACAAAACGGATAAAAACACCTGGATTGGTTCTAATATAGGACACACAGCAAATGAAATGCAGGTTGAGGCTTTAAACTGAAAAGGCTCACTTTTTTGTTGTTGTTGACATAACACATTTATACAACTTGCATCCATTCAACACACTGAAATAAATGTAAAACTTTTCTATGTTCCTGCCTCTTTGCTGGCGTCCTCACCATGGCAACAACCAGCAGGGCTGATGGGTATTGTAGTTTTTAACTAGTGCTGTTTAAGCTAGCAAACTAATGTCGCTACAACAAGACTTCCTGTTAAATAAACGAGTTGAAACACTCATAATGAAAGCAGGGGGTCAGTTTTTAACTCTGGACAACGTGCTGTCTTCGTGTGAGTTACCGTTAACTCTTCGTTAAAGCGCCGCCGGTCCTCCGGTGGGGTCACCTCTCTCTCCTCCTCTTCACAGCGCTGCCGAGCGGCCATAGCCGAGCTCTCCTCCAGCAGCCTGCGGAGCTCCGCCACCGCCGCCTCCACCACGCTCTCCATCACGGCCCGGATCCGACCCTCCAGCGTCTCCGGGCCCGACATGTTCGTGAGTCGCTCCGGTCGTTTAATGAAACTTTTACACACAGCACAAAACTATAAATATCACTTTAAGCTACGAAAAAGTTGCTTGTTTTTCATCCTACTTCTTCTTCGTGGGATTTCTTTTTCTTCTTCGTGGGGTGGAATTTGCGGAGGCCCAGGTTCAGCAGAGGCGTGTTGCTGCCCCCACAGGTCATTTGTAGAACTGCAGGGACACAGTTAAATCCAGCCCAGTGGGGAAAAAAACTCAATCTTCTCGATTTTGTTGTTTTAGTTAAATATTGATTTCATCCATCGAGCTCTGACTGTCTGCATGAGGCCTCTGATTTATCATTTCTGCCTCCCTATTAGCAGCCCGTGATTCAGAGCAGAGCACAGGGACCCACTCATAAAATGAACAAATAAACGAGTAAATAAGTAAAAAACAAAGCTTGCTCATGATGGATCCCCCGGATCCTTTGATTTGTTGAGTTTCTATGCCTTAGCCTTAAGATTATATTAGTTAGGTGAAGTTCCATTAAATTATAACGCCATAATCTTTAATTAAATCAGAAAAAAATTGTTCTACAGATACTAAAAAACGTAAAAATACTAAATATTCTTACAAACATTTTACAAATTTTATTGTTTTTGTGAAATTACAGATAATATCAAGTAAAATACCTGTAAAAAAAAAAAAAAAAAAAGCATTGACTATATATGCATTTACAAAGAACAATAACAACAAAAACAACAGGCCAAAGCAGTAAATAATGTCCACCTTTAAAAAAAAAAAAAATCAGTGTATTTACAAATAATAATTAATTTTTTCACGGTGCATGACCATAAAATTACAGGTTATTTGTATTTAAATTGGCTAAAAATCACATTTTTTTTGCAGATATTTGCAGTTATTGTCACATTTTATTTATTTATACAGTTGTTGTTGTTGTTGTTTTTAAATATTACAGTATTTTAATGCTTTCATTGTATTGTTTTCTGACACTTTTGCTGCCAGGATTTTTTCTTTACATTGCAGATGTTGATGTTTTCCTCACTGTTAACACTAGAGGGCACAATTCTGACATAAATATGTTTTAATAACCTCATGTCTGGACAGCATTAGCATCTGTTCAAAACTGCACTTTAATGACANTTATCATTTCTGCCTCCCTATTAGCAGCCCGTGATTCAGAGCAGAGCACAGGGACCCACTCATAAAATGAACAAATAAACGAGTAAATAAGTAAATAACAAAGCTTGTTCATGATGGATCCCCAATCCTTGGATTTGTTGAGTTTCTATGCCTTAGCCTTAATATTTATATTAGTTAGGTGAAGTTCCATTAAATTATAGCGCCATAATCTTTAATCAAATGAGAAAAAAATATATATATATATTTTTATAGACGCTTACAAAAAAGAAGAGAAAAATACAAAATATTCTCACAAATCATTTTACAGATTTTTCTTGTTTTGTAAAATACAGATAATATCAAGTAAAATGCCTGTAAAAATCAGCATTGACTATATATACTTTTGAAAACAACAAAAGCAACAAAAACAACAGGCCAAAACAGTAAATAATGTCCACCTTTTAAACAAATCAGTGTATTTACAAATAATGATTTATTTTTTCATGATGCATGACTGTAAAATTACAGTTTATTCGTATTTAAATTGGCTAAAAATCAGATTATTTTGCAGATATTTGCAGTTATTGTCACATTTTATTTACACTGGGTTTTTTTTAATGTTACAGTATTTGAATGCTTTCATTGTATTATTTTCTGGCACTTTTGCTGCCAAAGGTTCAGTGTTTTTTTAAAGGATTTTTTTCTTTGCATTGCAGATGTTATTGTTTTCCTCACTGTCAACACTAGAGGGCACAATTCTGACATAAATATGTTTTAATAACCTCATGTCTGGACAGCATTAGCATCTGTTCAAAACTGCACTTTAATGACATTGAACAACAATAAAATCATTCATTTCCATTGTTATAAAGCAAAAGGCTCTCCTCTGGTTCGCCACATGTTCCTTCCTCCTGGAGGTTTCCCATCATTTGCTCGGTTTTCACGACAGAACGCTGCGTGTTGACTGAACTCTTGTTCCTGCTGAACTGAGCCAGTGTGTTTGATCGAACTGCTGTCAGCTCAGAAGGCACAAGAGGGAGGCCAGATGTTTCCTCACAGCGAACGTGGAGGCTGTGGTCAGGAGGCTCCACATGTGGCCTTCTGACGCTTCAAAGTCCACCAGAGAAGCGTTAAATCCTGCACAACGAGCAAAACACGGCAGGAATTACGTTTCCATGTACAGCACTGGTCCTTTATTGTAATTACTTGCAGGCAACTCAACATAAACCAGCCCCCCGTTCTTATTTATTTCCAGTGAAGTCATATTATCTGTTAACAGCAGAAGTAAACACAGTTTTTGCTGTTGAATACAATCTTATGTAATTGTTAAAGGGAAAAATTAATTATCAACAAAAGGAGGGAATTTAGAAGACTTGAGATAAACAAGCCCGAAGGTGCCAGTTCATAATACGAAGACAAACAGTGAAGCTTAAACAAAATCCTTCACGGCTAAAAGTAGGATGCTGGAAGTTGATTTATCCAAACAAGTTTCTGTGCGAACACAAATGTGGCGCACAGATTCTACTCAGTGTTGGTGGTGGGTTTCCGACATTTTGGTTCCTCAAAACCCTGCGAGGTGATCGTCCACACCGACCAGTTCTGCTCCAGATGTGTTCATATGAATAAACCAAACTGTATTCACCCCCAATTCTGTAAAACTGAACTTTGTTAAGATGCATTTTGCCAAATAAGACAACAGCCTTTGAATTGCCTGTATTTGTTCTGAATGGTTTTTCAATTCTGCATTTGTTAAGACAACAGAACTGATTCAGATTGTATAGAAACTGAGGCCTGCAGTTGTTTTTTGGAGTTTTT
>NW_007577801.1:620499-642455 GCF_000690725.1 Stegastes partitus | reverse complement strand
TTCCTTATGAAGGCAAAGCAGCTGGAGCTTCTCTTTCCTTCTGTGACAAGTCAGAATGTCTGACATGAAAAGTCTATGATAGAATACATTAGATTTTAAAATATTAATAACAAGCATCCATGATTTCAAAGTTGCAAACAAAGTAAAGTTTTAAAAGACGGCTGCTCCAACATGCTTTTAACTAAAGACGTCTTAACAGGGTTGATTTGTTGGAGTATTAAACTAAAAACAAAACAGCTCAGTCCTCTGCTCTACAGGTTTCTTACAGTTAATCACTTCCTGAGAGAAGTTTTTTTTTTTTTTTTTACTGCCCGTGGCCGTCGTTGCAGTTGGTTTTTTTTTTTTTTGACATTTGAGTTTGTTTGTGTTTGAACGTCTCAGGCTCTGTTAGTGTTAAAGTTCAGATTTTTTCTTTTTTTTTTTTCCTTCTGTTCTTGTTTTTGATTCTGTATTTTTAGTTTTATAGATGTAGTTCTCTTTTTTTTTGGTTTAGTCTGTTTTCATTATGATTTGAAGCCATGATGCCATGTTGTATATTTTTATTGTTTTTATTGCCCGCATTTACAAATGCTGAAGTTGGCTAGTTCTATTTTTTGTATTTTGTGTAGCTGCTGTTGCTGCTGGTCTCAATCTTATCATGTATGTTGGTTTTTTTTTGTATTGTTTGTTTGTTCTAAGTTTTGATTTTTGATTTTTGGTTACTTTTCCTTCTGTTCTTGTTTTTGATTCTGTATTTTTGATTTTGTAGATCTATATCAATAAACTTAAGTTGTCGTTGTCATTCCCATTTTTGTTTTTGGATTTCGGCAACCTTTTCTTTTTAAACTTTTTTTCCTTTTTTGTTTTTTTTTTCTTTTGCCTTGCGGTTCCTGTTGTTTCGGAAATTTTCCTTGTTTGCTTTTTCCTTTTTTTTTTTTTGTTAATATGTGCTTTAAAAATATAGGATTTTTGATGATGGCTTTAATTTTTTTTTGTTCATTTCAGTCTTCCTTACTGATTATTTGTTTGATTTGTTTCTTTTTTCTTTTTGTTTCTTAATTACTTGCTTGGTGATAACTGAGAGAGATTCAGGTTTTTTTTTGTCTTTGTTTGTTCGTTATTTTTTTTTGTTTTGTGTGTGAATGAGTGGGCAGTGTGTGTCACGCTTGCTTGTCATTCATTCTTTGTATGTAGCTTTCCTTTGATAGCTTTTTTTTTGTCTGTCTTTTGTTTCTGGCAAAACATTCTAGCAAATCAGAGACGGTTGCTTTTAAAATGTGATCATTTCAGATTGAATGACCCTTTAACAAAAATTATATATTTGTTGGCAATATTTTAAAAATTGTGTCTGATTTAAGAAGAGAAAAAAATCCTAAAAGCTCCTACATGTCTGAAACATTAGTGAACTTGTTCCTGCAGATTTGTGAGTATTTTTGACATAAAATGAAATACAGTGAGTGTGTTTGTAGTTTTTGAACAGAAACGCTGTGAGTTCTGCGACACAGGAATCATATTTTTCAGGCACAGGCGATACTTTTAATCCTTTTCATTTAAGAAAATGTGGATTATCGTCAAGAGATTTTGCTCAAAAGACAAACTGACTTCCTCGAGGCCTCAAACTTCCGTTAAAAGCTTTGCTGCTATTTTAAACAGATGATGCACAGTCTGCGGCATCCAAACACGTCCCATCATCTCTGCACAAGCGCAGAACTTAGCCACTGTGAACAAATTTCTAAGACTCCCTGTTCAGCAGTCGACTAAGCTCTGCGCCGGATCAGCCGACACGTAAACCTGCCGAGAAGAGTTTCCTCCTCTCAGGTGGATCCACAGCTCGAAGGACTCCCACCTTTAGCAGCGTGCGGTTCGTTTCCTCCCCCAGCAGCAGCAGCAGCAGCAGCAGCAGCAGCAGTGTAGTAATCCCTGGCAATGTGATTTTTCACTCTGTGTCCCAAATCATCATGCCAGAGACCCACACAGCCACAGCGAACACCTCGGTCCTCCGGGGAAATGAAGCCCGCCGCCGCTCAGCCTCTTTCCTCCTGCCACTCTCTCTCCCTCCCCCACCTCTCTCCCCACTCGTTCAGGCTCCCATGCTCGGTTTAACTTTGGGTATTTCCCTCATTAACTGTTGCGCCTCTATCAGGGACTCCAGAGAGGCCCGAGGAAGTCTGGAGTGGAATGACAGGGTGCTCCTCTGATTGGAACTAATGATAATCAGGCCCTCGCTGCGACGGCCGGGCAGGTGTGAGGCGGCTCCGAGAGTCCACAGAATGTGGAAAAGCTTTGGTTTTGCTGACTGAATGCTGGAGCACCAACAGACCTGAGTGTCATGTACAGTTACAGAGATGTGTAGAAACCTGCCACTGACCCGGAGGTCCAGACTTCACGTCACGGCTCCTGGTTGAAAAACGTAGACGGAAGCATCACAGGTGACGAGTTCTGCAACAGTAGAAGAAGAAATGATGAACTCAGTGGTCTGTATGAACAGTTCAGGAAACAAACCGGCAGCAAAATGAAAAAAATACAAACACGTCAGATTTAAATCTCACTAAAGGCTCAGATTTGACAAGATAAAGAAGGGATCAGTTACTCAACCAACCGTCCCATTTCATATTAAGTTCAAGTATTATTGCGTATGAAGTTGTTTCAAAGTCCTGAAGCTTTTATTAAAATAGTTATTTTATTTTTATTTTGTGCTTTTATCACTTTTGCAGTTGATTTTAGGCGTCACCAGTTGCTAACCCGTAGGGATTTCACAGTCATGGTTGAACAAAAGTCCTATAAATAGTGTTAGTTAAATAAAAACTTTATTAATCTGAAAGGAAAACCTTCTGCCAGATATTGTTCAAAAAAAGGAAACTAGAAACCACAGGAAAGTGGAATTGAAAAGCAATGTGATATAAATGACACATCACTAAAAATAAAAGTAATTAAGCTAAAATAGACTAAAAATAAAAAGTGACACACGTAATAAAGAAAAGCTGCATATAAAAGCTAAACACTGCACATGAAAGTTAAATATTATACATGATCATAATTAAGAAAAGTAGTATTTCAAATTACATTAATTACATTATTTAGATTTAACACCTGTTTCTACCTGATGCACATCCTCCTCTAAAACCTGAACATGTAAGTTTGCATGTAATGAGTCTATCGACGGTCAACCGTCACGGGGCTTCAGGAGACTTAAATTAAATTCGTGTTTTCTGCATCCAGATGTCCAAAATGATCCACAATAGTTGGTTTGAAGTAATTACAAGAGCTGTAATTGAAATATTTGAATTCTGGAGGTGCTTTGATTTCTTCGTGCTTTCCATCGATGGTGCCGAACACGGTTTTCAAAGTCTGCATTAGCCTGTGCTAACTAGTATTAGCATGTGACTGTGACTGTGCTAAGATGCTGTTGCTAAGCTGGAATAACGTTCATCATTATAAATGTGTGTGCTAGCAATTCGAAAATATGGTTTGGGCATGGTAAGGGGGTTAAAAACAACTTTATTCAAGTTTTGGAACCGCTGTGCTGATGGTTGAAAGAAACAACCATTGGTAGAAAATGGGAAATAAACAGTCGTCTCCATCCTTTGTTGACCCGTCCATCCACCCCAGCATCCTCCCTATTCAGTTTAAAGATTCTGCCGGGCAATATTATCATCTGAGGTCATGGTTGTGTTGATCCTAAAAGGTTAATAACTCTACTTTTATGGATTAGTCTCTACAAACTCAGAGGGAAAATGTTTGGCTCGTCTCTAACTTCCTGTTTTCTGGAAACAAAGCTGGCAAGAACATCAAAACCAAAAAGAAAACCACATCACTGAGCTGAGAGATTTTTAAAAAAAACTCTGTAAAAGTTTTTAGAAGACAACTTGAGGCGCTGATTCCTTATTGGCTGCTGACTGTGTGACCCACGTCATGCCTGTACATCATCCTTTGTGACCATAAAACCAGTGAGATAGTGATCTTTAGGGACGGCTCACCTCACAATGTACCAGGCTGTATATTTATATTACCTTACAGGTTTGCAAGCAAAGACATGATCCTGCAGGGATCTACAGGCTGTAATCAAACTATAGGACTGAGCCTGAGGGTGAAAACCAGACACCTAACACATATGATCATCTCTGTAGGTTAATGTTCAGCTTTTTATTGTGTTGTTTTAGTGTGCAGGTCTAAGGCGCAGCATAAATCCACGTTAGTGCGTGTTAACATGACGGAGATCTAATGCAAACATTGTAATATGTGCTAAAACCAGGAACTTGACAGACTCGGAGGCGAAGCGATTAAACACCATCTGATGCTAAAGGTTCTGCTCTTGGTGATAGGAAAAAAAATTAGGAAAATAGATTTCTTACTTGAGAAGATGATCCCAGTATTCCCAATCCCAGTAGGGAGACCCGACAGCTGAGTGGAACTATACGTAAAATAGGGATATTTAAAATGGTATCTGTTGAATTTATTTTATACGATAAGTCAAATACTTTCAGAAATAATTTTTTTTTTTAATTGCCCATCGACCCACTTTCAGCACTTTTTAGTTTTTTATAACATTAAAGCGATGTTTGAACGACAATATCTCAGGAATTATTAAAGATTAAAGGCTGAAATGTTCACTGTTGTTTCTACATGTCGCAATAATACAAAATTAAACAAGTAAAATCATTTTTATATGAAATATTTGGTCACAAAAATAAAAATAACCTTTTTTTCAGGCTTGGCTTTAGCTTGGTTTCTGCAGAAATTGTTGTAAAAATGTGATAATTTGAGATGGAATAACTTCTATACACTCAGATTAACCGTCAGTAGAGTTGATGCTGCTACAAGTGCAACAAGCCATTTGCATGTAAAGGCAGAAACACGATCCAGTTCATCAGAGGCACAATTTTCATCCGCCGAGGTCGCGCTTTATCGCTCGTTGCTCCGAGCAGCCCTCACGTGGCGCTAACCAAATCACAGGAACATCGGTTAGTTATTAAAACTAACCATAATTTCAATCTGAAATGCTCCCAGTATAATCTGTTGATCATAAATTTAGCTTCAGGAGCAGATTTAGTTTATGTGGGGCTGCAGGTGAACTCTGTCCTGCTTTATCCATCTTGGAAAGTACCGAAAAAAGTTCTCAAAACCACGAATACAGTCAGAGAAAAAGTCCAGAGACAGAGATTACCAATTTGTTCTTGTTTTTCTCTTTAAAAGCACCTAAAGAAACCAACGAGAGCACCGTTAAAGTGCCGCATCAATATCTGTAAAAGTAGCAGAACCTTTATTGTTACCCAGCCAACAGTAAATAAAGAATCTCTTGAGCCAGTCGGCGGTGATTTATGGCTCATAGCTGCACCTCACAGCTGCCTCCTAAACCCGTCACTCATCCCCGTTTCTCATGTCACATTAACGATTTTCAGGATAACCGCTCCGCCGTTGCTCAATCGCGCCGGAGTCTGCTGAAGCGAACACAGTGTGCTCAGGTTCATGCCAGACCATGACGGGACTCCGCTGAGGGGCTGGCAGCGCATGTGACTGCTGGAGCTGACTTAATGGGAATCACACTACAACAACACGCTCGATCCTGCTTGCCGGGGTTTCGGTTTTTACATGTTTGATCCGCGCAGGCATGACATACCGAGCGTGATCTTGGCATGTGACCCCCGCCAGCTGTTCAGCCAGCCTACCTTTGACCTGCAAACCCCTGGGACTCACATCACGCTCGACTTGCTGGGGCCTTTGTGGAAGGTGGGGACCTGAAAGATTGTATCGGGAGCTTTAAAGCAACTCGGTGGAGGAGGAGGTGGAAATTCCTGGATTTTCTGCAGCACAATTTCAGATGGAAGCAGCATTAGAGTTATAATAGGAAAATATAATGCAACATATAACCACAGAATCTATCTTATGCTTTTTGTAGTTTCTTTAATTCAAAGGTTTGTCAGTGATTGTAATTCAAATTTCTCATATCCGATTTCCCAAACAGCATTTAATTATCAGAGACCGTGTGCACAAGCCTTTAAAAACCAGCTGTTTCAGATGTTATCAGCCTGTTAAATGGGTGTAATCATCTGCTAACTGATTGGTCACATACATACATATGGGCCAGTAGGAGCCTTCTCAGCAGGCTGTTATCACCCCGGTTCATGGTGCTGTTACCACCTCATGGTGGAGCTGCAACTTTACAGAGAAGCAGAAGTCTATGATGTTAGAGGGGACAGTGGGGCTGTAAGTTAAAGGAGACTTGACCAGACCATCATTACGGTTGTATTATTTGACTTGAGTCCCATTTTGACCTTTGCTCACCGTGTTTAGTGGAAGTTTCAAACTTGCATTTACCATATTTCCAAGGTTTTGACTCCACTGGAGATTCTACTTGCACTTATTAACATGCTTGCAAGAGGTCTCCAACATAATCTGAGTTCATTTCTGTTTATCGGTCATTAGAATGGATAATAACTCACCGACTGCGTCCATCAGAGGAGGAAGGAAGTCCCTATCGGCCCAAATGTATGGAACTGATCCACAACGATAAAGGTCTTTTATTGGACTAATAATGTCAAAATAGGGTGTCCAGACTCAGAACCACTGGATCTTACTACGACCACCAAAACAAACGGACGTACCTCCCAACCCTTTACTTTCATTTATACACAGAAAGGGGTTTTTACACAAGAAATAATCCAGCAAAGACCACTAGCCTGATGCGAGCATTGTAAAATACATTATCTTGATTTCAGCTGTCTCTCCTCAGCTCTACTATATCTGTTCTGCTCCCGTTCACGTGGGGAAACAGAAACAAATGAACCGGAGTGGAGCAAAAAAACCTCAAAACAGCTATACAGACATTAAGCTTAATTTTTTTTTTAAAAAAAAGATGCTTTTTGGGGCATCAGCTAAATGCTAAACTACATTTTGCAGTACTGCAGATCCATTTTGGTGTCTTTATAAATATTGGGATACCAACAGTTTCAATAGGAGGGACTCACATGCACTAACATGTACATGCAAGTGGACTTTGACTTCATTCCCTGCTAAGGACATTGATTTATTTGTCTTATTGCTATTTTTAAATCCTTTCATAAAGCACTTTGTAATAATAATAAAAAGCATCATTATTATATTTTTAAGTTGCAGATTGTTGTTTGCTGATGTAAAAACTGAATATTTATGTTCAGAATCTCGTGTAATGCACCTTTACCATTCACATGTGCTTTTTTTTTTGCACATTTGAAAAGAACCAGCTGTTCCTACCTGCTTCCAGGCTTTATGTTAAGCTAAGCTACACCTGCTGGCTCCAGCTTTAACATGTGTTTTATTGTCTTTTTTTCATATAACTCGTGGAAAAAGAGCAAAAGAGTGTGTTTCTGAAAATGTCAAAATCACAAACAATGTGAAAAGAACAAGCTGTTATCTTTGTGCAGTTCCAGGAGAAATGAAATAACGTTTGCACACACCCTGTTGTCACCCTGCCAGTCGCGAACATCTTGTGTCACTCCAGAACCTGCCAAAGGCGCAAAAACCTCTGGGAGAAATTCTGACGTGCCCCAGTGAGAAACGCACAGGTGTAAATAATAAAATAATGATTCTGTTTTCCTGTCCTGCTCTGTAACCACGGCGCTGGTGCACAACAGAGTCATTGTTAATGTTATTAGTAACACCTGCGCTGCTCGGACAAGTGAAATTGTTAAAAAAAAAAAAAAAAAGGACTGTTTCCTCTCTGCGGTGCAGCAGTCCTCAGTGTTCACAGTCTCGCTTTTTCCCCTTTCGGTAGCCAAATCCTGTTAGACTGGCTTATCTGTGCAGTCTCCTCATGTCTCCGTCTGCATCACACATTGCAGACGTCTGAGCTTTAAGCCGTCAATTTGCCGCCAACCACGAGCAAGACTTTTTTTGGCAGCGGGCCCACATTTGACAGACGCTGAAGGTCTCAGTCAAGAAGTTAGAAAAAGACTGTCGGACTAAGACTGTCGGAAAACTGTGAGATACACTGAAGCTGTCGTGGAGTTTCTCACTGCAGAAATATGAAGCTCTTTATTCTCTGGCACAAATGCGTATTATTAAACTGTTATCTCTTCAAGCAACTAAAGTCACATTGCTAATCCCGTCCCATATGATCGTAAAGCTAAATCTCAAGCTGTTTTGTTCGTAAACTCGGCAGGAACAACGATCCCGAAAACATGCAAAGAAAACGGCAAGAAGTCATTTCCACTTACTGCGGCATGTCCGTTACAGTCTCCAGATGTTGTTCCTCATAGTCTGCACTGTTCCCTCCCTGCAGACTCGCTGAGAAGCTATGAAAGTTTGGGTCCAACCCCCTCAAACACACACGCCTACACACTCAACGCTTCTCATGGCCATGTCTGTCGATGCTTCAGTCAAAAGACAAAACAGGAGAGTGTTTTAATGCCAACGATGGAAGCGGAGTCACGTTGCAGCGGCGGGGCGCTCGCGCCGTGATTGATCAGCTACCAGGTTGGTGGGTTTGAACTCACCTAAACTCCTTACTGACGTAAAGCAGGTGACATTGCTGGATTCATAAATATCCCAGACATATGCTACTGTCATGTTAAGGTTCCCTCACAGCTTCGTTCTGACATAACCCGGTGACAGAGAGCGTCACGGGGCACGAGGTTCTACGTCAGGACGTCGTAATTCCTCGCATGCCATCCATTAATGCGTCTGCATGCGCTTCAGACTTCCACGCGTCCGTTTCTATACGCGCTTTATCCTGCATAGGGTCGTATAGGGGGCTGGAGTCTATCCCAGCTCCATGGATCGCCAGTCCATCACAGGGCAAGCACAAAGAGCAAGACAACCATTCAAATCAATCAGGAGCTCTGAGGTTATCATTTATGATACACGTCTTTGTTGTTGGGGAACAACTGTCGTGTAGCATAACTGTGGCATTTTTCTAAGGGGTCAACAGGTTCGAGGGCAACCAAAGAAGGTGTGTTTACACCCTTGAATGCTTTAGTTTTAGGAAAGAAGGGCTCAGCATGTCTTACATGGTACGGACAACATGAGGTTTAAACCTACAGCCTGTTTACAACAAGCTGACAGGAAACGAGTTTGTGTTCGCTAGAAAAGCTTTTGTACTGGGAGTGAACGATGTGCCTCCATTCTCTGTGGTATTCAGTATTAAAATAACCTAACACTGTTTTTTTAAAATCTTATTCGAGGGTAGAACCCAGGTGTAGAATCAGCCTACCATACATGTCTTTAGACGGTGGAAGGATTGTCTGGAACTGGAAACCCAAGCAGGCCCAAGCAGAATATTCAGATCCAAGACCTTCTAGCTGTAAGTTGACACCAATGCAACCGATATATAAACGATATATAAGTGTTACTGGTCCGACCTGGTACGACGCAACTCTTAGGGAAAAGTGGCTTCTTCATGTTAGAAGTGAGTTTTTGTCGTTGCATCCACCAAGAACTTGGTCAAAGGGAATCGTAGGATTTGTCTTGGTCCATGTTATGAACCTGGGCTTTAGTTTCTGGTTTTGTTGTTTTTGTGATTGTGTGTTTTCCTTCTCTGTGTAGGTTTAATGTCCCTTTTTCGTTACTTCCTGTTTTATTTTGAAATTGCCTTTCCTTGTTTCTCGCTTGTGTTTTTACTTCTGGTCTTTGTCCCTCTGTAACCTTCCATTTGATTGACTGGATTAGTTCCACCTGAGTCAGTTCTGGATGTTTAAATCTGTCAGTTACTCATGTTCTCTATCCTGTTTACCTCCCTCATGTCAGACTTCCTGTTCTCCTGCCATCTGGTTTGCACATTTAGTTTTTTTCTATTTCTTGTTTTTTTTTTGCACCATGCGCTTGCTGCCATTTCGGATTTTGGTTAATTTTTGCCAACTTCTCTACTTTGGATTTATCTGGACGGTGGTTTGTTTTATGCATCAGCTTCTTGATTAAAGTTTGCTTTGTTTGTTCCTTCAATAACTGCCATTAGTGTTTTTATTTGAGTTGTTAACTTACCAAGTCATGACAAAAATTAAATTGAATTTAACCAAATTGAAATAAGTAAATATGTTATTCTCGTAGATTAATCGTAACAACTGGATTTGCTTGAGTTCCTTGAAGACGTTCCACCTCTCATCCAAGAGGCTTCATCGGTTCTGACTGACTAGTTGGGAGTTCCAGATGCTTATATCCGAGGCTGGAATTCCCAACTAGTCAGTCAGAACCGATGAAGCCTCTTGGATGAAACGTCTTCAAGGAACTCAAGCAAGTCCAGTTGCTACGATTAAACTACATGAATAACCACGACCTAGAGGACTGAGAATCTTCACAGACATGCGGTTTTGTATGTTTGAATAGTTCTACCTTCTTTCTTTCAGTGCATCTTAAGATTTACTGGTTTACAATTTACTTTTCATGCTTAATTGGCCTTTGCAGCATATTCTCTTGCCTTTAAAGAGTTTTTTTTTTTTGTGGTAATATTTTGAAGACGGAGGAAGGTTTTCATCTGGTAACAATGACTTTATTATCTTTACAGATCGTCTGCGGTGTCCTATTCCTAATATCCGTAACAGAAATCATTCAAACGTCTCTTTAAAATGCAGAAAAAGCGTAGCCTTACTGTCTGCGGCGGTTTGTCCTCTCAGTCATCCCGTGACCCAGTGACACCGTCTTCCTGCTGCTTTCTTCTGCATCCAGAATGTCAGGAGGAAGCAGTGGGCAGAGACTGACGCCTTTCTCTCTGCTTTTATAAATCAGGCTTTATGAGTTGACATAGTGTCGTTTGTGCGTTCGTCCTGCCCCGACTCCAGAACAATTCAAAGAGCAGTTTGTTGGTCCGTCCCTCGCTGGCACAAAGCCGTTCTTTCAGCTGCAGCTCTGAGTGTAGGAAGTCCAGGATTTGTAGCCCGGTTTTCTGTCCGTTCAGCTCACTTAATTGGTGTGGTGTTTTTAGATAAAAACAAACTGGAAAAACGTTGTCAGTCGATAAATGCAACGAAACATGTCAGTTATATTCAGTCAACTTCATCATGCCTGTATTTGGTCGGTTTTTAAGTCGGTGAAAATCCAATATTTTACTGTTTGTTAGTGAAGTGCCATTGTTTTTGGTTTTGTTTTCCACACGAGGCAGCAGAAACCACAAGTTGTTTAAAGTACATTCCTTTTACCTCCCACACTGCCTGTAGGCACCAATGTCCTCTCACACTTGTACTTGTTTTGTGGCTCTTATCCAGGTTGTTTTCTCCTCACTAGATCCTCGCTGGTGTTCTACCTGCTCTCAGACGTATAGCTTTGGATAGAAGCTTGTAGAATAAGTTGCCATATGCTTTTAGGATTATTTGATGAAATGGTTCGCCCCTTTTACCAACTGCTACATCTGCTCTTTAGATGTTAAATGCTCCTTAAGTTCTTGAGCTTGTTGCTAACTTTATGAGCATTTCAACCGGTGCTGCTGCAGGTAATGCATCATCGATCTGTTTTGTCTTCGGAGTCACATGATTACTACAGGTTGTTTTGGTGGTAAAACAATAGAAATGTGCAACTCTCATGCACAGATGAGATTTTAGGGGGTTGATCCAGGCCTCTTTAAAAAACCAAATTCAGTTTTCAATCCAGTAAACCATGCACATCCTTGCCAATATATATGTAAGGATTAAACAACTCGGAGCCATGCATTATACGGTTTGAATGCACGCAGCAGAGTCTAAAACACCACGACGTGAAGCGGAGTGATATTACTCCGCTACGCGCATTCAAACTGTATAATGCACGGCTCCGAGTTGTTTAATCCGCTTATAACGTGGTCCCACACAGCAAGCAAACACACAAAGTATTTATTTAATTAATAGAACTTGCTAACAATGCCTAAGTTCTTATGACTATTTTATGCAAATAATGCACACCAGTTATCCATAGAATTCTCGGTGACCATGTTATAATGACCAGTAAGGACGTCCTTCACTGTCTAGCAGGCTCAGACATTTATAATCAATTCTGATCGTTGATTAGCCGTTACAAGTGCATGTAAAGTCTTGTCTGGGAAAAAAATGGAGCTTTGCAGCAAGTAGCTACAGAGTGTATTTTGAACACATGCCATAGTGCCTGTCTAGTAGTTTTAGGCGTCTAAAGTTAACCAGACATGGCTGAGTGACAGTGAGTGGAAACAACAGCTGGATCTAGATCATAATAAAATGTTATTTAAGTGGCTGAAGATGAAGTCTGCTGTTTTACGCCTCCTCGTCCATCCCTTCAAGCCGCCAAATACAGACTTTTGCTTCTCTGTGGAAGTAAAATGATGCAGCTACACCACCATTAAAGGGGATAATGACACATCTACTGAGGTCATAGATGGTGGAGGAGCTCCCTACTGGTCTGTGTGTATACAAATGATGTAAATCAGCCATTTACTGGGCTGGTAAATCTACATCCAGTGGTTCTGGTTTGCAGAGAGAATAAATCAACTAATTAAAGCAACTGATTAACCCTCCAAATGCTGCCTTTCAATATCCAGGCTACAACACCGTATAGGCACCAGAAAGCATGTTCTAACACACAGCATGTCAAATGGTGTATGCAAGTCGCATTTTGAATCATGCAAGCCAGGATGCTTTTTGTGGCCGTTCTGACCCACAATTCTCTGCAAGTTAACGATGTTGCACACAAGTAGAAACAACTATGAGCCTCCAACAGCACAAAATGATGACCAGTTTCACATTAAACACAGCCCAAAGTTTAGTCTGTTCCAGTTGTATGTATACTGTATGAACAGGTATGGACTTTGTGAGGGTAAAAAAAAAAGCACACAATTCAGAAAGCAGCGAAAGTTACACATTTCTTTTGTTTTTTAATGAAAATATTCCCCTCATGTCTTAAAATGAGTTAGATACAGCTCTACACTGCTTGTTCTGGTATGTGCAGCTCTATAGAGTCTCCACCTCTTGCAGCTCGAGCACACCAGCTCACCTACAACTCTGCTGAAACACCGTCAGGCTGCACAATTTAACCACACGTGTTTGAACCAGAAGCCGCTTCAGAAGAATGACGCACAAACCATCAGCAAATTGCAGGATTGATTCCTGAGGTTTGTGACTCATGAAACCCTGAATCTGTGCTTCTGAGACGGTCGTCGATAAGCTGCAGCTTCAAGGTGGAAATGTTCGTCCACGACTGCTTGTTTCGCTCATAACGTGTCTTCATATGAACACGTTAACGTGATCAAAAACTATATCGTGACCAGAATCGGCCTTTTAAAGCTGTTGGCCGGAAACCAAAACCAACGAGCTGAAACATGAGGTGAAGTTCTGTAGATTGAGCAGAGCTGCACTCTGGAGCTTTATTACTGTAATTAAGCCCCTTTTTCTCATGCAAACATTCATGCGATCCATCTGTAATGTAAATATAATAATTGGAGCCGCTTTGAGGCTCAAATATCTGTTAGATTAAAAGCGCCTGACGTATTTGTCTAAGGAGAAAAGTGCAGTGAAAATTGGCAGCCAAATGACAGATTTTATGATTAAGAATGCTGCTTAATGACGGGTGTCAAGCCCGATGCCAAAGAATTTAAACAATACGTTCAACCATGAAACGCGTTCTGAGCGACGTGTTTATGTTGAGATGATGCCAACGCGGGGGTATGGACTTGGCTCGGAGGAAGGAATGAACTGTGTGCACTCCGTTTGCATCCCAGAGTGAGAAAACGCAGCTCCGTGAGCGGCCAGCAGGTGTCGCTGCTGCTTCACTTTGCTGAACAAATGATGTGGCCCCGGAGAAAAGAGTGCAAAGGTCAGGAGCATGTCGGCTGCAGACTTCAGCTTATATTGTGTTATTATTTAGCAGCAATAAAGGTCTTTTAGTTTGTCTTTGTCACAGGAATTGTTGTATTTGTTGTTTGTGGAAGAAAGAAACCAGCCAGAAGAGAGCTGATGACACAAAATGCATTTAAATGCAACAGGATCATGACTCTGGCTGTGATTCTAGAGTGAAATTTTGGATTCTGGTTCACTTTTCCTGTTTAAAAATTCACACGTCAGTCTGGAAACACCCCGTCTGGCTCTCCTCCCCTCTACCCTCCACCTCTCTGAGCTCCAGACCTCCTCAGGGAACGTCAGGACACTGCAGGCCTGGCAGATGCCGACTCATCTGGACGCAGGTTCTCGAGATCTGGATCTTTAAACCCGCGGAAAAGAGACAAAAAAATCCCAGAGGATGAGGTCTGGCCGAGTGCTGCAGCTGCTCGCCGTGCTGGTGGGAGTCTGCCGGGCGTCTCGGGGGGCAGGCGAGGTCCCGGCGTCCCAGCTGAGGATGCTGTCGCTGGGCCTGGCTCACCTGCTGCAGGGGGTGCAGGAGAACGGGCAGCGGCTGGAGAGGCAGGGAGGGCTGGTGGCGGCAGAGCTGGACGAGGCCACCGAGAGCCTGGAGGGCGTTAGGAAGCAGAATATGAAGACGAGACGGACTCACAAGCAGGTGGGGAGGATGCACTCTTCACGTCACGCTTTTAGGTTTTAGAAGCAGCTCAGACACACAGAAGTCCAGACTTTGACAAATTATCTCATCAAAGTTGGTAGAACTGAAACTAACTGAAATAAAAATAGTTCTTTTAGTCCATAAAACGTTGGAAAACAGTGAAAAAAACCAAGGTAGTGTTTTCAAATTGCTTGTGTTTGAGCCACAGTTGATTATGATGATATAAAGAAATCCAGACAATCCTCATAATTAAGAACTGACAAGTGTTTAATAAGAACAACTTTATTTATATAGAAGCTTGTTAGAAACAGAGTTGGCAATGTGCTTTACGTGGCGAAAAAGAAAAGAAAAGGAAACTCTGGAAGAACATTTAAACAACAGAAGGCCGGTCAGTCCAAACATGGTGGTAAAAAAAATAAAAATAAATTAATACGACACCAGATAAAATAAGAAATAAAATAAGACATCCAAGTAAGGGAAGGACCAGGTGGAATAACGGAGGGTAAAATCCTAAACACAAGGCTAAAAATGATTATAACAGTCATGGTAAATAAGTAGAATAAATACAGAAGTAGAGAAAAAAAAAGTACAATAAAATGAATAAATATACAAATATAATAAAAATAAAATTTTAAAAATCAATAAATGATTAAAAAACAATTAGATGACAGAAATTAGATGATAAAAAATTATTAATAATAGAATTTTTAAAAAGAAATAGTCGATGATATAAGTAGACGTAAAAATAGAAATAGACAACATCAGATAAAAACAAGCCTATAAAAACAGGTTCAACATTTTTTACTTTAAAAAATGTCTTAAATTGTTGAATTAACAATATTGTCCTGTTGGTCCACATGTTGATTAATTAAATAAAATTGTGAAGCTGAAAACTTTTCCTCCAAAAGCTGTTGAATTTGAAGCCTAATTTTCACTTTAAAGTCATAAGAACACATCTTCTCATGCAGTCATTTAACATATTTTGTTATCTGCGCTCTTGTTTAAGGTCTTATTTGTAAAATACGCAACAGCTTTTGGGTTGGCTGCCTTTACAGTTCATGCTTTTATATTTAAAGCCAACCTTTAAAAAAACACACTTTTAACACTTAATTTGCCTTTACATCTTCTGAACTCTTTTGCTAAAATCCTTTTTATGCACGTTCTAATCCAAGCCGTCAGTCTTCTCATGGGTGCAGATGTTCTGTTGTGCAGGTCAGGAAGGAGCAGCAGATGCTGAGCGCCAGGAAGGACCAGCTGTGGAGGTCGCTCAGGGATCTGCAGAAGGAGCTGCAGGATCTGGAGGCCGAGCAGGAGGACATGCGGCACCGGATCGACCGGATCCTCCTCAGAGTGAAGAACCCGAAGGAGCCGAGGGCCGGTGGTCGGACTCAGCCGGACGTCGGCTCCATGAAGGTGAGAAAAAAAACAGGAATGTAACCGATGAACAGTCAGGACATTAGCTGCATTCACACGGATCCCAATGGTTCAGTAATTATCAGAATTAAAGCCCAGACGTTTTAAAAAGGCCTCAATCAGAGCAGACTGGTGCAAATGGAGGAACTTTTTGTGATTGAGAAAGTAACAGCACCTTTATTTCTGTTTGGAATTAATATATTATTCCTGTGTGTGTTTGTTCAGTAATCTGCTTCCTGCTCATTGGAGGAGGAAGGATCATGAAGTTGAGCTGCAAATGTCATTTTGCAGTAATTTTTAAGATTACAGGAGAATTAAATGATGTTGTTGCTTAATTAGAACAGCAGAGACACAAACATTGCTCATTTTCTAATAAATAAATTGGATTTTCTCAGTAAAGTTGGGTATAAAATGATGCTTATGTCACATTTCTTATATATTAGAGGCTTCACAACTGGTAGAACCACTAAAAAGTTCTATTTATATGAAATACTTTGGGTCTTTGTAACTGAACATCTTACTGGATCACTTTATTTAACGTAACCAGTAGAGCTGGAGTCTCCAATGCTGCTCATGCAGCTAAACATCCTTAAATTATGAGCTTTATTCATCTCAAGTCTTTTCAAACAGCTTCCAGTTGTTTCAGACATCACTGAAGCATGAAGGCTTCCCTCCATCAGAACTGTTGCTTGTTTCATATCCTCCTCTCACCGTCTCATATCTTTCATGTGTTGCAGGTTCTCCTGAACAAACAGGCCCGACTCCTCGCTGGTCTGACCTCGGAGGTTTCAGCCCGAGAGAAGATGATCGACAGACGCCTGCAGCACATCGAACATCTGGAGAAACGGCTGTCCTCAGGTTTAACTCCTACATCTTACCCTTTAGACACCAAATCATTTTAAACCACGCTTAGATTCATGGCTACGAGAATGGCAGGTCAGATCTGTGAGGTCGTCCATGACTTTGGTCAAGAATTAAATATCTACCACAGAATGGATTATCAGCAAGTTCCTGACATTCATAGTCCCCAGAGGATAAACTCTGATAACTCGTCTGATGCCACCAGCAGGTGACAACGTTTCACATATTCCATAAACATCTACTTGTTGGATTGGCTCAAAACTTGGTGTGAACATTCATGGTTCCCAGATGATGCACCCTGAGGACTCCCACTGACTGGCACCGACAGTAACGAGTAATTTGTTTTAGATATTCTTCATCATTTGGCCTCAGTTTTGCTTTGCGACTGGTGCTAACTAGCACATGCTAACATGCTAACACCTGTTAAGCATCTTTCTTATTTTGCATTTCACTCAGAAACCCGTCAGTGCCCAAGTGAAGTCCTGCATCATGTCTGCAGATGTGTGGCCTTGTGTTGTTTGTATCTTTAATTAGACTGTAAACAGAACAACAACTCTGAAAGTCAGCAACAACGTCCCTACACGACTCGTTGATGCAGAAAAACAGCGAATGAAAGAATCACTTTGGTTTTATCTCCTGCTTGTTATTCTTTGGCTTCATATCTACAAGTAGCGCGACATGTTGTTCACAAACGATGCTCAGAAGCTTCTCTTCGTCTCCACTCTGTCTTCATGTGGCTTCACGTCTTTATGTTTCAGGTGTCTGAACGCCTCCCGGCAGCTCTGAGGGCAGATTCTCACCCCGACTGCTTCACAGCTGCATCAACACGCCGACTCACAAAATCCCCTCACCAGCTGAGAAATGAAAATGAAATGAAACGGTGGGAAAAGTATTCAGATCAGAAGTAAAAATAATTAATTACAGGTAAAAATCCTGCATGAAAAATCCTACTGGTGTAAAAGGACAGAAGTTTTAGCATCAAATGTAAACGGAAAGAAAAAAAATCACAATTTGATCATATTTTTAACAACTAAAAAGTCAGATTGCACTAAATAAAAACCAAAGATGAACATTTTTAGGGGTTGATTTTTTAAATTTTATATCTTAAAAGCTTGTTATATTATTTATCGATCAAAACTTCCATCTTAAAAGTGATTTCAAGCTCTTGTATAAATGTGGTAGAGTAGGAAGTTCATAATGTCTCTCTGTAATGTGGTGCAGTCGAAGTATAGAGGAGCAAAAAAATGTCAATATTCTAGTCCAAGGGCCCCAAAAATATATCAAAGTAGTATTTAACAACATATTATAAAAGAAAATGAACAACAGCAGTAACAATGAAGACACAAATAGGCAAAATAACAAAAAAAAACTTTAAGAATATGATTGCACATCAAAGCTACGACCTTAAAATCAAATGAAATTCAACAATTTGCCAAAGATGTGAGCATCTCACAGAGAAAACGCTGCCTAATGTTGATGTGTTTGCGTTTACATTCTAAAAATGTCCCATTACGTCTAATAATATGCACTTTTATGTGGCGTCGTCAGTACTTTTACTACAACGAAAGGCCTGAGTGCTTGTTTCACTTCTGCAAACCGGCCACAGACGCACACCAGAGGTTACTGCTGCGAGCGAGTCCTCCGCCAGTCGTGTTTATAAAGGTTAAAAATACGACTTTTCTGCTCTTGAGTCACCGTGTTGTGGCTTCGACTTCCACAATATTGTGGTGGAGGACGGTGGCGAAACGCCGTGTGAAGATAAGTCACACCCAAATAAACAGAAGCGCACAGAGAACAATAACACACGCAGCTTTTACAGCCTAAAAATAACGATGATGAATTTACATCACTTTTAACCTGAATACAAAATCATCTGAAGACCGGAGGCTAGAAAAATGAAGCTTGAAGTTCGTATGTGTCACTGAAGAGCACAGAAATCAGCATCGACTGAGGCAGGAGAATAATAATTCATTAGATTAATACAATAACATGATTCTGTTTTTTGAACTGTGATGTGACACAGCGTGGCACATCCGTTACATAACCTGGACATTTTTAGGGTTAATTTAAATATTCTTCTGGTCAGTAGCTCTCAGCCTCCACATTCTCTTGTTAGATAATGTGAATAATGCAAGAAAAGGCCATTTTTTGCAATTCAGCCTCACATTAACCTTTTAAATAATAGCTTTCCAGAGAACTAGCAGGAAATAACATGACTAAACTGTCTCCTGTTCCCTCAGGTTCAGTGATAAAAAGAAGAGATATCGTTTTGTATCGTGTTTTATTCATCTGCTGTATGATATGATAAAATATTACAGAAATCCTCGGGCGAAACCACTGGTTGTGCAGCAGTTCCACAACATCCAACAAACGCATTTGTGATCTGATTAGCATACTTTACTGCAAATAAAAGTGCTTTTTATTCAGACTCGCTGTGCGTAACACACACGGGAAACATTTAAATAAAGGAAAGGCAGCTCCAAGTGATAAAATGCAAATGAAAGTAAACAATGTTAAGAGAAAATGTGCAGATTTACTTGATCATTTCTGTTTTGTGTCGCAGCAAAATTTGTCCAAAACTTTGGTCCATAAATAAAAATACCTGCATAATTTCTGGCATTCATCAGCCTCAGCGAGTCCTGTTTAGGCCACACTTTGCCCTGCAGAGCTGATTCCTTTTTAATGTGAGTAAAATTTAAGATTTGTTGCAGCCGTGTGTCGTCACTAAATGCTGCTTTTCCATGTGAGTGTTTAGACTTTGCTTCCTTCTTGACGTCGCTTTATGACCGTAGTTTTACTGTAGTCTGCATTTACACTGTGGATCTGTATTATATGACAAATATGAACAGAAACAATGCAAAAAAATATATATACTTACATTCAATTTGTCTGAATGCAGTGCAGGTATCAGTTACAGTTATGACTTTTGATCCAGTTTTTACTTTACTTCTCTCAGACTGAGCCTTTTTGTGCTGGTTTGTTGTTTATTTTGCTGCAATACTTTATTAAAGAGCATAAAAGTAGGATTTTGTGTATGTTCTACTGATCAGAACAGAGATTTGTGCTGATATGTTGGAAAATGTCAGGTTTAATGTTATTTATTAACTGGCAATTATGTGACAACGCATGTCAGGTGATGCTGCAAAAATAAGTAGTTTAATGTATTGCTTTCTACAGGGAGTGAATCAGTAGATAGATGGATAAATAAATACTTTATTCATTCAAGGTATCCAGTAGCTCACATATAAGGACAATAAGGTGCAAATTGTGCAGTAGAATAATCTAGTTAAGCTGCAAAACAACAAACAGTCTGATTAGACTAATTAAACTGACGATTCGGGAAAAGAAGTATATATTAAAAAAGTAAAAATACAGAATAATGATAAAGACGATGGAGTGTTTTGGGTCCTGGATGATCTGGGATTATTACATAGCTGAGAAGTAATGAACTACTTTTTTTTAATAACCTCAACAGAATATTAAAGAAATCAATAGAAAAAAAATATATAACGAGAAAATACTTGGATTTAAATGATTTTTTTGATTAGAAATGTGATTTAGCAGCCAAACCCCTCTACAGTGGAAATTGTTCAGATCCTTTATGTTAACAAAAGCACTAATACTGCTCAGTAATAATTCTCTTTTACAAGTAAAAGTATGTATTAAGTATAGTAGTAAGATTATTGTCATGTGAGGCTGCAACTACAAAACTATTTGATTAATTTGCTTAATGTTGCTCCAATCAAATGACGGATTCAGTTTGAACAAATCAAATCCAAACCAGCAGCCTCGTAGTTGACTCGCAGCCAAATGTGACAAAGGTTTTGTGTCCAATCTTGGAGGACTGAGCTGGTATCTGATGGCCTTTAGTCGTCGTCTGTCCCCTCCGGTGTTCCCAAACAAACCTCCGACAAGCCGACCTCTGGCCCACTTAGACGACGACGGAGCAGGAACAGAAGGAGGAAGACCAACAGTAAGAGGTAGCGGGTAATAAAATAAAGAAAATTACTCTTCCAGTAAGTAATCATATAAAAATAAAGGCAAAGAAGTAGGAGTGAAAATAAAGGACGGGAGGAAAAATAAAAGCTTGTGTGTGCTGGAATATGGTGCACATCAGCTTAATTTTTAAAGATTTTAACCAAAAATCAGTGTTGCTGTATACGAGAGGTAATAAAGTGGTTCTTTTGGAGGTGGAATATTTAGTCAGGTATCCCAGAGCTGCAACTGCGCCCCCTAGAGGTCAAACGGAGACACTGGATCCTCTGAAAGGTCAGCGTCAGGCTGCAGGATACTGGATACATCCTGCAGAAGTGTTGGTTTCCTCCTCTTCTCTGCTCACTCACATCACAGAAGAAACACCCAGAGGTTCAAATTAGCTTTATTTACTCATATATTATTATTATTGTATATCATTACTTATAAAGCGTATTATATCTTCTTCATATTGGGAATTTACATTTAAAAAAGCTGATGAGATGCTTGTTTGTGAGTTCCTACATACAAGCAGTGTTAATATTTTTTTTTTTTTAAATGCTAAACAAGAGGTGCTGATCTTATTAGTTTTTTTACCCCTAGTTGAAGCCTCTTGTCACATTTCTGATTGTTTCATTTAAATTGCAGTTCCAGACAAAGAGAGGTAAAAGTGTGCAATAGTTATTGAAAAGAAAGCAAATGAATGTGTGCATGTAGCAGAGCTCTTGTCGTCGTCTTGACCTTTGCATCTTAATGTCTGACTAGTTGTGGTGTAAAAGCTACAGCTGGAGGCTCTTCTAATGTGGCTCGAGGTCGAACGTCTTTGCATTTTGCGTTGCGGCTGTTTGTTTCAGTTTGCGCCTTTACGTTTCCACAGTACAGTACGCAGCAGATCGATATAGAAAGTAAAGGTCGTGTCAGTATGAGAAAGCTGTACAGAGGGGTTGGCCATTTATAGCAGGTGGTTAGATCTGACAGAAAAGGCTCTGATGCATGAATATGGTCACTGAGAGCTTTGAAATGAGGCCACTGTAGTAACACACGATTAAATGCCAGTCAGCTGTACTGTAAAGGTGACTTGAGTGCTCTGCCTGAACTAATAATACACTCTGAGTTAAACTGAGTTGAATTAAAAGACGAAGACGGATGGAGAATTAAAAAGGCACAACACAGATACTGAGAGACAGGAAAAAGATGAGGGTGGTAGTGAAACAAAGGAAGAACATCCTTAATGATAAATTATTCATAAAATATTGCAATCAGCCGACTTATATACTTTAGAATGTAGAAAAACCGAGCGTTGTGCCTGCATCATGTCTTACATTAAGGCT
>NW_007577801.1:616264-617215 GCF_000690725.1 Stegastes partitus | reverse complement strand
ACAGCACTTACTACGTTAAGTGTTGAGGGAATTCCACTGAGATTGTTATTATTACTAAAGATACGTCTGTGCTGATGAACATATATCACATAACGTATGCTGGGCCCCAGAAACACCGTTTAAGGGGCGAATATGTCAGTCCATCAGTTTGATCCAGACTAAAGTGTCTCAACAGCTACTAGATTGAAGTTTTCTTCCAACTTTCATGGTCCCCGAAGGATGAATATTTTGTAGTCTCCAGACTTTTCCTTTACTGCCACATTTTTGGTGCTTTGTTGTGATGTTAATCGTATTTCTCAGTTGGGTCGACATCTTTTGTTTAAAATGTGCTACTGGTATATAAATAACGCTGACTTCACTTGACTGGTGCAGATATTCTTGGTTCCCAGAAGAGGTTTCCGAATTGCTTTTGTGATCCCATAACCTTCCCGTGAACACCATTGCAAGTCTTTACTTACAGTACATCTCAAAATCAAATCGGTGGATGGACATCAAGAGTGGCACAAACATTCTTAGTTTCCAGAGGATGTACCTTACAGACTTTAACGACCTCCATATTATCCCTGTACGGACACCATGTGGTTGACATTTTTGGTGCTTAGTTGCAACGTTAATCCTATTTCTCTATTGGAAACTACTGCACAGTAATGTGCCACAAAATATGCTGCAGACAGTCCTGGTTTCCAGAAGACGTATCCTAACCGTTTTGGTGATCCCTTCACCTTTCCCTGAGTGCCAAAACCAGTCAAAGTTTTCCCTTATAGTACATCTCAAAATCAAATCGGTGGATTGACAGCAAGAGTAATGCAAACATTCTTGGTTCCCAGAGGATGTACCTTACTGGCTTTAGCAATCTCTTGACTTTTCCTTTACTGCCACCATGAGGTTGTCATTTTTTTATGTTTATTAGTAGTTGTAACATTAATCTAATCTCTGTTAGAAAGCACTTTG
>NW_007577801.1:609276-615721 GCF_000690725.1 Stegastes partitus | reverse complement strand
CAAGCTAAAATAATCGTATATGGACATGTGAAATCATGGTTTGATTTTTAAGCTTTAATTATATTAATAATTGATCAGTGTCGTGTCTGTCAAGTTTCTGTTTTGTGTGCACGATTTATGTCTTGTCTTTCCTGTTTTATTTTGAAGTCATTTCACCAGTTGTTTTTGTTCAGCTTTACTTCCTGAACCTGTCTTGTCTCACCTGTTCCCTGATTACCTCCTCGCACCTGTTTCCCATCTACCCTCATTACCTCGTGTATATTACCCTGTGTGTCTCACTGTCTCGTCGCCAGTTCGTTGCACTTCACGGTCCTCGTACCAGTGTTTCCAAGTCAAGTCATAGTCTGTTTGTTCGCGACCTCGTTTCTGGTTTTTGGACCTTGCCTTTTGCCTCTCGATTGTTGGATGCCTCTGCCTGATCTGACTGACCTTCTGTGTACCAAACCCTAAACGGTAATAAACCTGCCTTTTTGCCTGAACCTCCTCTGTGTCGAGCATTTGCGTCCACCTGCCTGTCATTAGTGAGTTCTTGACATCAGATGTATTTAGTGCTGTTCTTACTAAAGGAGTAACCCAAAGCGCATACACTGACAATTATTCATTCACACACATTCATTCCGGTGGTGGTAGCTCTGATTGTAGCCACAGCTGCCCTGGGGCAGACTGACAGAGGCGTGGCTGCCATTCTGCCCCTTCAACCACCACCTCAAACAATCCATTCATACGCATTCACACCAGGCTGGGTGGGTGAAGAGTCTTGCCCAAGGACACAACGACCATGACACAGGTTACAGGGCGGAATCGAACCCCTGATCATTGACCAACCCGCTCTACCACCTGAGCCACAGCCATCCTTTAGTAATTCATTCTTAAAAAGTGTAAGCTGAGCGTAAAATTTTACTTTCTAAAGTGATTATAGCTGCCAACACAATGCAGTATAAAGTACAGGAAGTATACAGTATGCTAATAATGTTTGTCCTCCGTAACAAATAAACTACAACATCGTCTGCGTAAAACTTTAGAATGACCCACATGACCAAAGTCATTGTTAAATCGGTACATTATATATTGTACTATAGTTTTCTTTAAAAATTCCACACGTTTCACAAAAGTGTAAAGGCAATGTTATTCAACAGGTTTGCAAAAAACAGAGTACGTTTTCTGGACTTTGGTGTCGACAGTATTTTTTTTTCCCACACTGTTTTATGTAATAATAACACGTACAACTGAGAGTGAGTCATGTAGGTGCTGGAGATGAACACAACAGGTAGGCGGAGAGACAGACGGAGGGAGGAAGTGGTGAAGATGCTCTACAGTCGCTGCAGCACTTTGCTTCTCATTTGACCACAGTCAGTCTGCCACAGAGCTCGTATCACGGTGTATCAGCGGAGCTTCACTGACCGGCACTGACGACCGACCCACACCGCCATGTTCATTAAGGTAAGAATCCCCTCTTCCTCCCTTCTGCCTCCTTTGTTATAAATGCCAACTAGACCTGACTTCTATTTCTGTATCTGTATGTGATACTCTCATCTCTCTCTCTCTCAGTGTGTTATTGGTTTTATTTTTACCTCCCGTTCTGAGCGTTATCAGACGCCTTTAAAGGCAGTTTAAGTGTCGCCAAAGGGGGAAGATGAGCGGATGATGGTATCACAAGAGGAAACCAGCTCCACTTCCCTTCACGCAGCAGAGAAAGAAAGTAAAATGTCTGCAGCCGTGCTGGGAAGGGGGTTGTCGTCGTTTACATGCATGCAAAAGAGCTGCAGTGTTGAGGGTGCAGGTTTAAACATTCACCGGCCTTCACATGAGTTACATAAAGGCCCATTCTGTATGTCCAGTATATACCCAGCTACTACTAGTGTGTCTGACTCAATAGTTTTGGTGTAAATTCTGCTTTTAATAAAGTTCTACTGTTGAGTTTCTGTTGAGATTCTGTTGACTAAACCGTGTGGTGAGTGTGGAGGATGTAGGCAGTGGTGCTGCTGGACTGTATTGCAACATACGGAAATATGTCTAGACTTCATTAAAATGACAGACTTCATTATGATGAGATATACGAACTTTTCTGTACGTTGATGGACGGCACAAGTATTTATTCTTATATTAACAGCACTTACTACGTTAAGTGTTGAGGGAATTCCACTGAGATTGTTATTATTACTAAAGATACGTCTGTACTGATGAACATATATATATCATTTTGAATTTCTTGGCTCCCAGAAGAGGTTTCCAAATTGCTTTTGTGATCCCATAACCTTCCCGTGAACACCATTGCAAGTCTTTACTTACAGTACATCTCAAAATCAAATCGGTGGATTGGCATCAAGAGTGGCACAAACATTCTTGGTTTCCAGAGGATGTACCTTACTGACGTTACTGATCTCTGGACTTTGCCCGTACTGACACCATGTGGTTGACATTTTTGGTGCTTAGTTACAACGTTAATCCTATTTCTTTTATTGGAAACTACTGCACAGTAATGTGCCACAAAATTTGCTACAAATATTCCTGGTTTCCAGAAGACGTATCCTAACTGTTGTGGTGATCCCTTCACCTTTCGCTGAGTGCCAAAACCAGTCAAAGTTTTCACTTATAGTACATCTCAAAATCAAATCGATGGATTGACAACAAGAGTGATGCAAACATTCTTGGTTCCCAGAGGATGTACCTTACTGGCTTTAGCAATCTCTTGACTTTTCCTTTACTGCCACCATGAGGTTGGCATTTTTTATGTTTACTACTAGTTGTAACATTAATCTAATCTCTGTTAGAAAGCACTTTGAGACAACATCTGTTCTCAAAATCAAATTGGTGGCTTGGAATTAGGAGTGACACAAACCTTCTTGGTTCCCAGAGGATGTACCTTACTGACTTCAATGATCTCCATATTTTCCCTGTACTGACACCATGTGGTTGACATTTTTGGTGCTTAGTTGCAACGTTAATCCTATTTCTCTATTGGAAACTACGGCACAGTAATGTGCCACAAAATTTGCTACAAATATTCCTGGTTTCCAGAAGACATATCCTAACTGTTTTGGTGATCCCTTCACCTTTCCCTGAGTGCCAAAACCAGTCAAAGTTTTCACTTACAGTACATCTCAAAATCAAATCGATGGTTTGACAACAAGAGTGACGCAAACATTCTTGGTCCCCAGAGAATATGTCATATTGGCTTTAGCAATCTCTTGGCTTTTCCTGTACTGCCACCATGAGGTTGGCATTTTTGGTGCTCACTAGAAGTTGTAAAGTTGATCTAATTTGTCTGTTGGAAACAATTTGGGTCAACATCTGTTCTCAAAATCAAATTGGTATGTTGGCACTAAGAGTGGCACAAACATTCTTGGTTCCCAGAGGATAATCCTACTGACTTTAGTGATCTTTCCCTGTACTGCCACCATGAGGTTGACTTTTTTCATGCTTGGTTGAAGCATTATCTCATTATTCTCATTGTCACTTGGGGACAATTCATGGAGGTCCGACCCAAAGGACCTACCGCCAACATCCCGATGCCCGACACCACCAGAAGTCCAGTGTCTCTTTTGGCAGCAAGAGATGGACTGATGCAACATTTGGAAGGTGGTTTTGACATTCAACATGGCTGATTAGTGGAAAGATGACATCAGGTGAAACACCTTGGCATCATAAAAGTGCTGTGACATTTGCTACACAAATTCATGCCCCTATCGGGATGAATTTTTAACCACCTTTACGATTCCACAGTTATTCATCTCACCACGTCAGATGTAGATTTCACACGTTTTATGTTTCCGATAGCAACAAAGATGTGTTGTGTTGGAGAAATACCAAAGCTGGAGATCTGTTTAGGAAACTGTGAGTATGAATTTGAGTCGTGAGAATATGCAGACAAGCCTTCAGTTTCTGTGTGAGTCCCAGTACAATGCACTTCTACAGACACAACTAAACACAAAGTAGTTGTCAGTGGTTGAATAGTGCCGACCACAAGTAGGACAACAGCCAAAGCTTTTTTTGTGTACACATTTTATTTATTATTAGCTCTTTTAATCAGCAATTAGGCAGACGACTGAATTTATATTTGTCCTCGCTCTGAATGGAAACCCATGCATCTAATCTCTCTAACTAGACAGAACACAAATTCATGCAAATGAATTCATGTGTTGCCCACACTGTGCTGTTACATCACTCAGCGTGTTTTCAATATGTAAAGCGTTGCAGAGGAAACCTAAAACGATCCGGCAAACACTCCATGTACACGTAATTAACCCCTTTCACCGCCCGGACCTTTGGGTCATTCTTTCAAAAGAACTAATCTTCAGAAAGTCTCTTGATCTGTTCAGCCTCTAATTCAAATATGCAAACAACCCGGAGAACTGCAAGGCAGATCTCTGAAAAACAAGCATTCTCGCCATGACCCCTCATCTAACAGTTTCATTCCCCCCCACCCCCCCAGTCAGACCACAATACCACATCCTGAAGCAGTACTTAAAATAAACAGCGGCTCGTCTGTTAGGATCTGTGCTGGATTTTGCAAGTTTGTTTGTGACACGAAAAGATGTTGGGGTTTTTTTTTTTTTAGAAGAAATGTAAGTTGTTGTGTTTTATGCAGAAATGATCACAACACAAATGAACAAACTGTTGCTAGAAGTTGTCTAAGTCTGAAAATTCTTTATGCACAACATTAAACCCGCCTGCATGTGTTGTGTGGATCCTCTTTGTGCAACCAAAGCAGCTCTGATGAACCGAGGCCTGGACACTGGACCGGGGAGGTTATAAGGTAGAAGCTCACCACCAAAAGAATCGTGACTAGAAATTCATGGGTGGATTCTGTAACGCCAAAGATGGTGGTTGTATGACACATGGCCCAATCCTTTCCCCAGAAAAACAGATCATCTGCTTTGCAATAACCACAGCAGGAAACATCCAAAAGATTGTGTTGTTTCACTGACGCAAGCACGGTGTCGTGAAACTGTGTACAGCCTATGGGTTGTAGAAACATAGCATGTAGGGAAAAACTGGGGATAGACTTTGTTAATTTGATTTTAAGTTTAACTCCTATTTGGCTGAAACCAGTTGTTACATGGTGGATTTTTTAAAAAGACACTTTCTCCCATTGAGTCCAATAGGATATAATGTAGTTACAGAGGAAAGGTTACAGTTTCCTCACATATATGGATCTTTTTTGATATATATTTTAATTTAAAAAAAGATGCCAACAGGTTTTAAATATGTAATAATGAGTGTATAAACCCTTGTAGAACTGCTTCCATGCTCCTGAAAGATGTTAAAATATGTTCATGGGCCATTGAGAAACCCAGTTTGGGTTAAATCTTATATGCTGTAATGAGCCGAGCTGCAAATGCATGACAGGAGTAAATGTTCTCAGTTTAGTGAACAAGCCTTGCTTTGTGTGTGCTGTTACTTGTTTCTTTTTTTGGGAAGTTCAGGCTCACATAAGTGAGAAAGTGGCATGTACTGTTATAAAACAGAAGGATTTGGTACGTAATGGTTTTTCAATCCTTCTTAATTGGGATCAAGGGTTGTTGTGAAGGATTCTGGAGTTAAAGACTCAAACAAACACCAAAGAACCCTCAGAACTTTACAGTAACCCTGACAGGAAGGTCTGCACATGTCCAGACTCTGCTGAAGCACATGGAGTACTTAAGCTGAAGTGGAAGACTAACAGGGTTTTTCTTTTTTGAAGTTTCGGAGACTCTTGTAAGTCCTGAGCTGCTAAAGCAACTTGAGCAGTCAGTCGTATCCGTGCAGTTTTTCACCAGCTGATGTGTTTTGCATTGATATTTATGCAAATACAACCCACTGTGTAACTCCTCTTCTCTTTACCTCATCCTCAGGAGCGGCGTACCTGGAAAATGCAGTTCCTCTGAAGCCCGTTCAGGGTCAATCACTGCATCTGTCCGTTGGTCACTGAGGGGAAAAAAGGAACCTAACCAGCCTCGGAGTTGGAGGAAGGACGGCCGAGCTTCCCTCTCATCAACTTCTCTGTTTCCCAAAAGATGTCAACAGCCACCGTCGACAGCGTAGGAAGAGGAACCAAAACCTCTAAAGCGTCAAAGGATCACAAAAAGGTAGGCGGACGTCATTATTCATTATTCATCATTCACTTCTTTACAAACAGGGAGAGACCTGAAACATCCTCTGTTTGGAGGAAAGCTGCACCCACCACTTCTGCACACTCATAGCTGATAACAAAACTGAAAATGATTGTGTTCAAAACAAAAGTGGTCTCTAGCATCACAGAGTGTCTCAGGTGATGTGTGTCAGTTGTCTGACAGAATAATACCAATAAAACCTTTCTACCACATGTTTCATAATCGATTAGATTTAAAGTAATTTAATATAATAATGAAGAGGTTTTTATTTTTATTTTTATTATGTTGTCCTCCCAGGGTTTTCATCACTTATTCAGTGCAGCAGAACAAATGAAATATACTCGCAACTTTTT
>NW_007577801.1:600997-608611 GCF_000690725.1 Stegastes partitus | reverse complement strand
GAGATGTCCTCATGCAGGACTTCTCTGTGGTGGAGAGCGTCTTCCTGCCCAGGTACGCACTCACTTCTTTATTGCACCACTTCTACTTCCTGCCGGCTAATGTCACGCCCAACTTACAAAACGGGTATTTTTCCATCCGCCTCCGATCATTAACACCCATACAGACCTTTTCTGGCGATGTCTTGAAGCGTTCACCCTAAAATCTACTGGGAATGTGATTTTGTTTGTACTGCTTATGGATTATAAAACATGTCGTTGGAAAATGTACGACTCAGAAAACATTTGTGATTTAAGTAAGCTGACTCATAAATCCAAGATTGGCCTCGTTACACGGCACATCTCACTGCACGATCCAAGAATTTGGTCTGTGTGGTCCAAAAAATTAAAATGCAAGACCGAGTGAGTCAGCTCGGTTTAATAAATGTTGTTCAGTCTTCTCTAGCTTGAAGCTAAAACTGTTCGAGGATATTAATAATAATTGAATTTGTATAAAAAGGAATGAACTTGGAATGACCCTGACAAAACTTTAACCTGCTGTTATTTATATAAAACAAAGAAGGCTGTAAAAAAAAAAAAAAAAAATCGGATATGATTTTAAAAGAAAAAAAAGTACATAAAAAATAGGAAAGTCCCTTTTGGAAGAGCACAACCTGATTACTTGTGGTTTAGCAGCAAACCCCACAACTCAGCAGCTCCTCTGTTCTCAGAAGTTTTGACTTCTCTTTGACATCATTATGGGAAATGGAATTCAGTCATTACTGGTTCTATGATTCACTTCTGTGCATTTCCTACTTAACATGCTATGCTGCAATTATCTCTTCACATATACCAACTATCAGGTATTTTGTGTGTGTTCCAGTGAGGGCAGCAACCTGACTCCAGCACATCGCTTCCCAGATTTCCGTCTGAAAACGTACGCCCCGCTGGCTTTCCGCTACTTCAGAGAGCTCTTCGGCATCAAACCAGACGACTATCTGGTGAGCGCAAGAGACGAATTCACACCGTCAGTCTGATTCAGCACAATGTGGTGCAAGTTTGGTCGCAACACTTGGTTGCGCTGACGCCGTTGCTTCATTTTGAAATTTCAGTACTCCATCTGCAACGAGCCCCTGATCGAGCTGTCCAACCCCGGCGCCAGCAGCTCCTGGTTCTACCTCACCAGCGACGACGAGTTCATCATCAAGACGGTGCAGCACAAAGAGGCCGAGTTCCTGCAGAAGCTTCTCCCTGGTTACTATATGGTCAGCAAACAGTCTGATCACATGCAGACTAACACAGATATTACTGATTCAAGGGTACCTCAAAGAGTTCTCAGCCTCACCAGAAAAACGTCACAGGAGAAAGATGGTTCCTAAATTAAACTTAAACTTAGGACTGCAAGGTGGAGCAGTGGTTAGTACTGTTGCCTCACAGCAAGAAAGTTGCCGGCTCGCGTCCCGGTGAGGACACCCGGGATCTTTCTGCGTGGAGTCTCCATGTTCTCCCCGTGCAGCGTGGGTTCTCTCCGGGTTCTCCAGCTTCCTCCCACACAGTCCAAAAACATGTTGAGGTTAATTGGTGATTCTAAATTGTCCGTAGGTGTGAATGTGAGTGTGCTTGGTTGTCTGTCTCTAAGTGTAGTCCTGTGATAGACTGGTGACCTGTCCAGGGCCTTCACCGTGAGTCAGCTGGGATAGACTCCAGCCCCCCATGAGACCCTCATGAGGATTAAGCGGTGTGTAGATAATGGATGGATGGATGTTCTTCTTTAACTTCGCTGCACTTGACCCGGCCATGTTCAAGCTTTGCAATCCCTTCATGGACAAAGGTCACATGTTGAGCCTCCAGATGCTTCTCAGCAGCATGTATGACTTCATCATCAGGAAAATAGTGACCAGTAGTAGAACAAGAACCTTTCCTCTCCTATTTTGTGATTGCTTCTGACATTTGAGTTTTGGTGGCCGGTGATATCAGGCTTTATAGTTACAGCTGTGCCCCAAAGTAGGAGTTGGGCCCCTTGTTTCATGGTGAGGCCGAGAACTTCTAGAGGTACCCTCATATACTACATCAACACATCAGTGGGCAAACATGCAAAACAAAAAGTTTTATCATCAGAGGTAACATTTGTACTAAACCCCTGTAGCGTACTGCAGGTTTTCTATTATTTTCAGCCCTATGGGATCTATTTGGTTGGTGGATGTTTTTCATTAAATTTGCAGGTTTTTAGATATCAAAATGTTTCTGCAAAACAATTATAAGGATGTTTTAAGATTATAACTGGCGATATCTGCCCTACATCTATTCTACATGAGCTCTTGAAGGTTCCTTCTACATTTCTGTGGAAGTAAATCTGCTTTATTTTTGACTTTGAGTGAGAAGGTTTTCATAAAACACCAGGATGTGGCTCGATGATGTACATTTCCTGAAATAACCTAATTGCCCCACAGCTTGTGTTTACTTGCAGCTCATTGGTGATTCGATTTGTTCTCTAAAAACCACCTTATTTTTAAACAGGTTACGTGGTGAAAGAGCTCACAGTTTTTTTCCTGTGTTGGCACACGTCTGACACTTTAGAAACTCGACCTGGAACATGACCCATTTGGCTTTCTGTATCTAAGTTTCAGTTTTTGTCAGCCCTTTGATTTATAATTTTTTCCTATCTGACGTCTTCTTCATGAACCGCAATCATCTATCAGCTGACACTAAGACATGTCTGTCTCTTTGTAGAATCTAAATCAGAACCCGAGGACGTTGCTGCCCAAGTTCTACGGCCTCTACTGCATCCAGTGTGGCGGCGTCACCGTCCGAGTGGTGGTGATGAACAACATTCTGCCACGAGCCATGAAGATGCACTACAAGTACGACCTGAAGGGTTCTTCGTACAAACGCCGCGCTTCACGTAAAGAACGAGGGAAAGCCTCGCCCACGTTCAAAGACCTGGACTTCCAGGAGATGCACGAGGGCCTGCACTTCGACCAAGACACCTACAACGCCTTGATGAAGACCCTGCAGAGGGACTGTCGGGTACGCTAACATGAATATCTTTTTGCACAGCAGGCTGTGATTTTTGGTATGAAATCAAACTGAATGGCAGATATTTAGGACAGTGGTTTAGAATTTTCACTATACTTTAAAACATGCTGCTCAGACCAACAACATGACCTACTAGCTGCTCATCTGGATGTGTTGCTAGTGACTAAACATGTCAAAGCTGCCTTTAGAGTGTTGCTGGAGATGTGGTCAGAGGGTTTTATAACTTTGAAAAGGTTCATCTTCCAGGGAGCAGGAATGTGATGAGTCAGATGAATCAAAATCTGCTTGATTATGAAACTTCTTGTGTAAGAACCGACGCTATGGCCTAAGGATGGCTCTAAAGGAATCCTTTGGGGATCACGTATATGCTACGAAAATTGAATTAACATCCGGCCAAACCAGTGGTGCGCCCTCATCAGCTGGCTATTAGATGTCTAGTTGAGCAGCTGTCACCACCATTGAATTCAGTTTTTATGGTCCATTCTGCATCTAAGAACAATAGTACGTCACAAATTGCTCCCCTACCACCATTGGCCACCATTGGATTATCACAGCTTGCTGATAAGTCAATCAAAGTTGTTTAAACACCAGAGCTGGGATTTTGGGATCTGTTGTCATGAGCTAAAGTGTTGGCCTTCACAAAAAACAGAATAACAATTGAAGTGTTTATCCAGATAACTTGCCTTGGATTGTATTATATGTGTCAGATGGCATGTTGCAAATGGAGACTGTACCAATGAATAGATGTTTCTGTCTATACTGATATCATTATGTTATTTGGAATAAGACTGGAACCACCTCTTTATTTTTTGTTATTAATTAACTCGTCAGTTAGTTTTGGAACAGACCAAGCCCCAACCACATGCAGCCCAACGTGATGTTTTGAAATGTTGCCCAAAGACATTACATTTCCACCGTAATCGCTTCAATCAACTTATCATTCCCAAACTAAGACCACTCATGGCGGGTTTAGCTCTGCTCTCTGACGAATTGAATTCCGTCGATGATCGCAGCACGACTCCTCCACGTTGATAATGTTACGCAACCGCGGCTGGCCGGTGCGTCGAGCTGCTCACTCGAGCTATTTTAATGACCGTAATGATTATTGCCTGCCTGTTATTTCATTGGTGAGAAACAACAGGATTAGCACTCAGCACCTGACCCATGATCGGGCTGAGCAGCTGGACTCTGGAGCACAAACCAGTCCGTCTGGGTGGGCCCGTCCTCGGCGAGTGCATTAGGTAACACGGTGCTTATTAAGGACCTCTTTGTGTGCAGGAGTTACTTGATGACATCAGTGTTTGGTCAGGGGGATTGAGGCTTACGCTGCTCTGTACTTTTGGTTTGCAGATCCAGTTTTAACCTCCTTAGGTGGGGACTGCTTGTGCTTCCAAAAGGTCAATTTCCAGCTTTGTTCTGTAACTCTGGGTGGTTTTAAAAAGCACTGTGCTGCGTCACCAGTCCTGTTTTATTATATGAGTCAGATTCTTGTTACTAAAATGATAATATGTGTTGGCAAAAGAGCTGCACAAAGACCAAAAAGGTGGCACAATGTCCCAAATAATGACCAGGGACGTTTGTGCTTGATGTCCTAATTCAAAGACAGGATCCGTCTAAGGACATGTCTTTTTAGTGTTTCCCAATTTCATGCTATAAGTGTAGCTATGGACACACTATGTGGTATATTCTCAGTAAAAATGATCAATATATTGATCATGTTTGCTTGATGCTACTTTAGTAAGACAGCTAGGGGATCCCAGAGTAGCAGAAAAGCATTCAATCTCTAGAAATGTGTTTATATTTTTCTTTCTGGATGCAGCATAAATGCAATGTGCAAACTGTAGCACCAGAAAGTTGCCCTCAGCTGGTTATCAGATTGGTAGATCCCTGTAGGCCTTTCCATGATTTCAGGTCATAGCACTGACATTTAACTTCAACACATGTCAGTCAGTTGTAGTGATAAATATAGTAACCAAACAGCTAACCTGCTCCGGAGGAGGTTCTGCTCACACTTCTATTCCTGATGATGCTTTCTGTGAGTGATACAGGTTCTCAGCAGAGGGAATGTGTTATAACTGCAAACGTGTGTGTTATCAGTGTCACTGAAGGAAACCCTGCAGTTATAGTAGCGCGCACTATATGGGTTGTGTTGCCATGGAAACCTGCATGCATTCACCGGTGATGCAGAAAATATAAAAAAGTGTTTTTTTATATTTGTTCCTGTTTTACCCTGCTGTTGCTGCAGCTACCAGATAAAAAAAATGAATTTTCCACAGAGAACATTCAATCAAAAGCATAAATTCCACTTTGATTTGATCTAAAACTAAAGCAATTTACACAAAGTCTTCATTATGGGACAGAATCACACCTAATAAACTACTTCAATATCATGTCTAAATGTGTAACATGTGAAATTTGACAGTTCTAATAAAATATGCAGTAAGTAGTAGTAAAATAACTCCATCAGTTCACATCATTGACAATTTTATACCAGCAGTCTTCTCTTGCATCTTTTGCAGTAACAGTGTGTTTCATGTCATGCATTTTTAGATATTCTCTTGTTTAGTTCATTTTGTGCAGAGGAAGAGTCAATACCACCTTTCTTTTTTTATGCCAGCTCGAACAGAAGCTGATGAAAAAAGAAAGAAATTCAACCAAGCTTCTGGTACTCAGTTTAGTAGTCAAGCCAGCTAACTCAAATAAAGCCGGACTACATCGACGCTGCTTCATGTTACACCCCTCAGATGTGTTGTTTAGCAAGTTCACTAACTCGGTACAGTGTGTTTGCATGCTTGGGTTTGCTAATAAACACAAAGAAACAACACAGCTGATGGGAATGTTAGCATTTCTGTCAAAAAAAAAACAAAACAAAACTGTTACACATCTCGTTGGTCCAATATCCTGTGATTTATGGATATTTTGCGCTTTAAAAACCCTGAGCAACATCTATTTTTCTACATACACTAGAACACATACCATTTCCTTAGTCTTTCTACAAACTGTGCAGTAATGAAATCAGTGTTTCTATTAATCCAAACCCTGTGCAACACCACTGATATGTGCAATAATGTTGTTTTTTAGAACCAGTCCTTATATATATATTGGTTTATTTTTATTATAAGACGTAATTCCTTAAATGCCTGCACTATCTTTGCTGTTGTTACAGTGCAAATTTCCCCATCGTGGGATTAATAAAGGCTATCTTATTTTAACTTATCTTACAAACCAAAGTACAAGACAGAATAAATAGTTGGCCTGATGGTGGACAAAAAGTCAGAGGATCATCAGATTTGTTAATTCTGAGGTGAACATTTGCACCAGATTTCATAGCAATCAATACGATAGTTGTTCAGATTTCTCACATAAAAATCCAACCGGTGGGACTGCTTTTAGCGAGGAACCCCACCAGTTGGGTTTTTGTGTGAGAAATATTGTGGATATTTGCTAAAATGCACCATTATGCAGGAATATGTACAGTGGGAACACCTCAGAAAGCCACAAATTAGCCAATACTGCTGGTCTTTCTTAGCTGATAATGTAATTTAAGTTCTTGTGCAGTTCTATAGATTACATAAAACCACCAGACAAGCTGAATCAGGGGCTTCTGGGGCCCTTATTGGTGGTCTGGGTCAACAGAACCATTGTCTGCTTTGCCTGCATGACTGTTAGCCACCAGCATGGATAAACCTTTACTGGGTAATAGAACATGGCAGCAAGGAGAAAGAAGGGTTTTGTCCTTCAGCACTAGAATCCTCAGCTACAAGTAGAGGAGGATTTGAAACAAGACCTACTTTCGTTACTTCTTCAGTTTGGATGCTTATGTTGGGTTTGTGCGTTTTAACCAGGTGCTGGAGAGCTTTAAGATCATGGACTACAGCCTCCTGCTGGGGATTCATGTTCTGGATCGTAAGCCGCTGGTCAGAGGGAGCCGATGCGACAGCAGGAAAGGACAGAAGTTCCTTTACTCCACCGCCCTGGAGTCCATCCGGGGGAACGTGAAGGACACAGAACCAGGGACAGACGATGACACGTGAGAAAATGGGTTTTTATGACTTTGTAAAATGCTCTCTTAACAGCATGGTTTCATATCAGAGGTTTCTATTGTGGAGACGTTTCTTTTCAGCAAAGTTGACATACTTGCTTTGATATGCTGAAAGAATTCCCAAATGATTTAATTGTTAAGTTTGTAAAAGGTCTCTTGAAGTCTTAAAAGTCTCTTCTGTTGCTTTAGTGGCTTTTTACAAAAACTGTATAAATAAAACTGTTCTGTCTGATCCAAATGACAAATACTGAAGATGCTGCTGTGACAACTACTTAAAACTCTAAAAACATATTCAGGAAATCAGCTGTATTGTATGTGCCACAACTACACATTTATCCCAGAATGCAGAAAATTCTGAAATCCATCAGTTTAATTTTAATGTAAGCTGGTAAATGAATCTTTTTTTCAGATTGGGTGGAATTCCTGCCAAACACAAAGACGAGAGCCTGCTCATCTTTTTAGGAATTATCGACATCCTTCAGTCTTACAGGTGAGTTCACGGCATCAGGACACACAGACAGGAATTTGTTTGAGTTTTGTTTTGAGTTTGATTCTAGTTA
>NW_007577801.1:546671-599310 GCF_000690725.1 Stegastes partitus | reverse complement strand
CTAGATTCATCCTTAAGGGGACATGGAAGGGCATTACAAGTTTCATGGAAATCCATCCTATAGTTGTTCACATATTGCAGTCTGGGCTAACCCCAGCCGGTTGTCTGTCCATCCAGTGTTCATGAACACAAAATCATTTGAGGAATTTCTTCAAATTTGGCGCAAACGTCCGCTTGGACTGATTGGATTTTGTGATTCAAAGGTGAAATGTCACCTTGACCTTACAAAACACTTTTTTAGCCATAAGTCAAGAATTCAAATGCTAATTATGGCACAAATGTCTCCTGGAACAACATGATAAAGTGACGACATTTTACATCTAAGAGGTCAAAGCTGAAGTCTGGACAGTTACTGCTAGTTGGTGGAAACACAAAGAAAACACAATGAGTTCAACACAGTAACCAGGAATATGATGTGTAAGGACCAATTCGTGCTTTTCACATTCAACTGCAAACACCGCTGCAAGCTTTGAAAGCAGACATTGGACGAGCACATGGTTCTGTTTATGCTACTAATAGGTATCCGTGCATCAGCCTGCTAAGCGGTCGCATTGTCCCTTATGTAAAGCAGCTGGTTACAGATTGGGCTGGAGCCCCACGTCAATGCAAATATATTCCTGAGGTGTTGCCGAGTGGGCAGATATACCACAGGATATCTGGAGAACTTCCTGCTCTCAAATCATCTCATTTTTAGAACAATTTCTACTCAGCCATCTGTGGTTTTCCGGGTTCTGGCCCAGGATGACCAGGATGTTTCTTCAACTACGTTTAGTTAGAGGTGTTTAAGCATAACGTTTGAAGGGCTTGTTGAAGTTAAAAGTAAATCTCAGCCTTCACTGACCTCATGACTTGTGTCCAAATTGTAGCTACAAGCAGAAAGTAGGAATGAAATGTGCTCGTATACGTATCTACATTATATTAACTGATGTTTGAATGTTGCAGTGAAGACCGACGAGCCTCCAGTTCAACAATCGCTCTTGACGAATCTCCGCCGTCCCTCAACCGGAGCCTATCAGAGACTGAGCTGGACGTCTACTTGGTATGACACGCTTTATCTATTACAGTTTGCATGCCAAACATCGGATATGCTTTTTATAATGTGTATATTTCTTATTGATAACAAATCCCATGAAAACACCAATTTTCTGCCAACCCTCTCAAGACATCACCCAACATATTCCTACAACCAGAGCCCTGCTGACTGGTTGCTGTTAGTTTATAGATTGTTGTCATAAATACCAGACTTGCAGATGTTAGGTTAGATTTTGCTGGGGTGCTGGTAAATCAGAACTAAGACCTTGGAGCAATCAAACCAGATATTCATCACAAACATCCCTGCTATTTGGTTCTACTGACATCACAGATTTTAATTCAATGTGTACATGTTTGAGTTCCATTACAGGTTTTCTGATGTCGGTTTTCAAACATGAATTTAGGTTTATACTTGTCTGGTTAGCTATTGGAGTCACAGAAATTCAAATTTGGTGAAAGTGAAGCATTTTACTTAAACATTCTGCTCATTACACCATCATGTCTAAAATAAAAGGCCACACATTGTCATTAAGTGTAGTCCTGATGGAATACACCAACGTTTTGGAATTTGCACTCCCCCTGGTGTAGTAAATATGAAGCTACAACCAGCAGCTGATTAGCCTAGCATGCTAGCTTAAAGACTAGAGGCAGCTAGAACTGGCTAACCAGGATCTGTCCAAAGCTAAAATTAACAATAACCAAAGAAGTTCTCTATTTTTATTTTCTTTGATTAACTATGACGCTTAAAGCACCCACCAAGACGTTTAACCAAGCATTTAGCCACAAAGGTCTTATTTTTTACCACTTTTAGAAGTAGCTACAACCTAGAGCTGATTAGCCTAGCATGCTAACATAAACACTGGAGGCAGCTTGAAACAGCTAACCTGGCCAAAGCTAAAAACATATATATTTTTTGTTTGTTTGTTTGTTTTAAACTGAGAAACTCACTACTTTTTAACATTTAACGTTCTTTGTTTAACATGAACAAAAACTGTCAGAGCACCCACCAAACTTTCTGACAGTCATATTAGCAATTTTCTGGACTTCCTGTCTTTATGCTAAGCTAAGCTAACAAAAATATTTCTTAAAACTGTTCCTTAAACATTGTTCAGCACTCAAAACGTCACCTAAACATATCTCTTAATATACCTTGATATCTTAAATTAAATGGATTTTATTTTGTAACATGGCCACACATTAGCTGATTAGCCTAGCATGCTAGCATAAACAGCTAGGACTGACTAACCCGGCTCTTTCCAAAGTTAAAAAGACAGATCCAAATGAACTGAAAAATGTTTTTAACTTTGTTTAACCTGCACAAAAACTGGGATGTTTAAAGTCTTTATATTCATTGCACCAAGAGGAAATTTAGTTCAGCTTAGTTTGAGAATTAACCAGGTGTATGACACAGTTATCTGAGGCAGGATTTTAAAGGTCATAATGTTAAAACAGGTACCAGACTGCTCAGCATCAACTGATTGAATTTGCATTTCCTTGTCCGATGTTGGGGGCAAAATATTGGGGAAGATTAGGCTTAAATATTTCAGTGTTCTTTGAAAAAAGTTTGTTTATTCTTAACAAATTAACACTTCTTTCTAAACTATTATGAAATGTAAGTAATTTACAACTGTATTCTCGAAATATTTGAAAAGTTTTCTCATTAAAACCATAAAAGCGCCCAACATAAATATACTTTGCTGTATTTTGGGGAAACTGTGCTCGATGAACTCGGGGGTCACTGGGTGTCTCTGCATTTTCAGCATCACACAGTGTCACCCAGGCGACCCAGCTGGAGTTGATCAGTCCAAGCGTCCGTAAACTGTAAGCAGCCAAAAAACACCCATAAACCTTTTCTACTGATCTGCATTGATCTTCCTCTTTTTGTGGAGAAAAGACACGGAGGTTCCTACGATGCCTCAGCAGAAGACACTGTAAGACCACAGCAGAAGCATGTGCACTGAGTGGATCATAACAAACTGCCCTTTATCCATGAAGCCTTACTGCTCATTGCACGCTTGCATCTTCCTGCTTGTTTTATCTCTTGCAACTTTCTTCTTCGGTGGTGCTAACCCCGAGGTCCCAACAGGCCCCGGTGGCGTCCCGTGACGTCCACGGCGAGTGACTCAGCTCGGTCCTTTTCCCCTCACAGTCCTCACGTCTGCGTCAGCCTGAGAAACCTCCACGAATTCCCATTTCTGCAGCGCTCCTCTTACATAACCACCAAATCCTCATTCAAGGCTTATATGAAGCCGTTCTTCAGCCCACATTAAGCAGTCCCGCTCAGGCTCTGTGGGAAGCCTGCAGACGTCCGAGTTAATCTCATCGAAAAGCCTCTGACGGAGCACGGTGGGATTCAAAAACTATAGGTGAAAAGAAAAATCTAGGCCTCGAACTTATCCGTCTCCTCAAGTGAAATTAACGTCTTGGCTCAGGGAGACAATCAGCTCACATTTATAAAGCTATTTTTTAATTATCAGTGTGTTTTTTTACCCAACTTATCACAAGAAAGCATCCACTTTACATCCCCGCTGCCCAGTTTCTGAATCAATCTTGAGTTCAAAGCTGATTGAAACGTCTTTGTCGTCTCATTTCATTCATGTATGAAAATCAACGAATAATGCATGCGACCTGCCGGAGGAGTGCACTCTCTGTCGTGTGGTAATGCAGGGAAGAATTTGCAAGTTCAATCCGCGCGCTCGACGTGACGGAAATAAACGCGATGTTCGCTTTGATGGACGACCGCATCATCTGTGGAAAAACATTCGCCGCCTCAAGGGTCGGAATAAAATACATCAGAAAATATGAAGCGCTGCAGGACGTCTTGGAAACTGGTCAGCGTTAATGTGGAACAAACAAACCCAGACTTCTATGTGAAGGGGAAAGAAACACGACTACACGGCATAAACAGTAGCACGACAGCGCCACCTAGGATTAAGAGTTTGCACGAAAAGTAATCCACTACATAATATAAGCACATGGAAGTAGGAAAATGACTTCTTTGCAGGATATATATTCTAATATACTGCACTGTATATGTGTGCAAAATGTGGACACCAGGGGGAGACAGTTCACCAAAATAAACATTTATTGTTTTTATAATCTAATTATCTTTATTGTTATTATATACAGTATTTACTGTAGTTTGGAATTCGAAAAGAGAAATGAATCCTAAAAATAATGGATCACAAAAATGTACCTAATTAGTTCTTTAACGTTGTGCTTTGATATCTAAAGGGGATTATCCTCTTTTTTTTGTTTTCCAGTGAGGAGAAATGAGCGATGGATCCGTTCCAGCGACTTCCACAGCAAAGAGAAATCAGGACTTTGCAGCGGCGTAAACTCGACGCCGTTATCAGTTTCTTCACTCTGTGCCTCTTTGACTTTTATTGTTAAGTCAAACTCAACGTGCCAAATCACTGGAAACCCCATTATTACTATTATTATTATTGTCAACTAATTAGTGATAGTTGGTCTTTATGTGTGTTAAAATCACCGAACCGCTGTATCGATGTACAGTAAAACACTATGAAGCTGCTTCTTTTTCTCCGTTATCGTGCACTTTGCTGCTATTTCTCTTCTACTCTTTGCTCATGCTTTCTGATTTCCATGAATTTCTCAGCGGCTGGATCCCTGAGGAGGAAAAACTGTCTTGCCAGGTTTTGTTTGCTGTCATTTTTCGAAAATTCATATTGTTTAAATTATATTTAGATATAAAAAATGTAGGTTTGGCTGCTGTGCATATCATCATGATTCTGTGCCGTAACCCTACATACCTTTTGCATAACATATCCAAACATCCTGCTTCAGTAAAAGGCAACTAGAGTTTTTGGGGAAGTTTTGAAGACATTTAACCTTCATCCATGAGGATTCCTCCGTTAAACCAACGACAAAATCCGCAAAAAACATCCCAACATCAAATTTGTCTCACAAATTAGGAAGGAGGTAAAAATCTGATGCACTCTTTAGCAACAGAAGCTGAACAATGTTGTATTTTCAATGTAATGAGGCATGTGTGGACCTAAATGTAGAGATTAAACAATTACTCTACAAATCTGTTCAATCTCTATATATAAAGGACAAGAAACAAACAAACTCATTTAGGACAACAATGACAACATTCTGGACAGAGAAGACAACTGATGTGAGATAGGAGTGAAAGAGTTTATTTATATTAAACTGGAAAGCCATCTCCTGAACTGAGGAGGGGTTTACGACACTTATCAGGTACTTATAATGCAGTTTTGAGGTCCCCAGTCAAACAGTTTAACCATTATTACAACCTTGAGGTATTCGTTGCGTGATGTAGGGGTGAGAAGCTATAGTTCGACTTGGATGAGAGCTAAAACATCTTCAAGAACCAAAAACAAAATCTAGTTGAACTGTACTTGAAGCACTGGATGGCTGAGATTCTACACAGAAATGCATTTAAAAATCACAATTTGCAAAGAAAAAAAATAAATCATCGCTACTATCAGGTCAAAGTTTTAGTTTTCTAACAAAAACGACCTGCAAAACTACATTCCAAGTCGCCTCATCTGCACACGGCGCTAATTAGCAAGTGTTAGCTGCTAATGGTGCTAAACTAAGATTGATGCGATAATATTTCAATAATTTCCCAGGTCTGGGATAAATAAAGTATACTCTATTCTATTCTATTCTATTCTATTCTATTCTATTCTATAAACCTGCCAAACATCTGCAGGCTAGCATGCTAAAGTTAGCATTTAGCTCGAAGCACTGCACAGTTACAGAGCTGCTAGCGCGGCTCGCAGTGATTCAACATTTTTCATCATTACTGCAAACTAATTTGTACATTTTTTTCTTGTGATGACACATGACTTTAGGTTGGACAAAATCTGTGAATTTCATGAACACAAATATAAATTGTTGTTATAACATGACATTATTAGAAACTATAATAAATAACAAGAAAAAGAGAGGACAGTCTTGGCTATGTTGGCTCGTTCACATGGTTTGACTGAGTTTATTTTGCACTTGGGATGTGACGGCCGGATATAAAGAGTCATTAGATGCAGATTTGACCTTTATTTGGATTGAGTTAAATGAATGACTGTTACAAACCGTCCTGTATCCTGGAGATGAAAAAAAAAATGACCATACTGTGTGTTTTTCTGTCCAATTTTTGTCCATGTGCCTTAAAAATCTGTGCTTTTATGTGATTCATAGGCCTACAATTGTATTATAGCAATACTTGTATCTGGGAAATAAATTAATATTTAATGTACTTACATTGATCCTTGTATTCATTTTTTGGTGATTTGTGTGCTTTGGCAAAGCTCTAAAGAAGTCGAACAATAATGCTTAATGCAGTTTTATTATAAAAAGAATTAATAAATTCTGTAGGAGGACAAAGAAGCTCTTCAGAAATAGTTTGAAATTTAAATTATTATCCTTTACTTCTGCTTAATAACCCGATTTAACAAGTAATCAAGTAGAACATTAGTGGTGCAAAGTGGCAACAGATCTTTCAGCAGGTGCTTATTTACCCTTCAGCTCTGAGTCAAGTTTCATTCAAACAATGACTAATTACAGAGTGTTTACAGCTCTTTTTTTAGGCTTCTCTGTTTACTGAGAGGCTGGTATGTTGTTTTTTTTGTTGTCAGATTCGCCAGAGGGTCTCAACAGGAACCGGTTAAACCAGTCACACCAGCTGCTTTTATATCACATGAACGCACTGAATGCTGCACAAAGCGTAACAATGAAGTGGGTGCACCGGTGGCACCGTCGGTTAGCGTACAGCACCGCCACCGTCAGACAGTAACTGCACTGATATTCAACTTTAATCATGTTTGACATCAGACGTTGCCATGACAACAGTTGCCAATTTTGAAAAGTGGCTATTAAGGCGCCATTGTGGTGAATTTGCTCTATTTTTATCACTTAAAACCCCATTTTATACTGAAAAAAATCACCTCAAAGACCGTGGTTTGTAGACTTTTCACATGTAAAGAAGAAATCCACATGATATTTTCCTCCAGGTTCCTAATGTGCTCCTCTTTTCTCCAGCTGCCCTTCCCAAAGGCTGAAAAACACCCACAAAACATGACATTCCCACGATGCTTGACCCTGAAGATGGAGCTCTTAGTGTTGCTTTATGTCGGGGTGAACTTTTTGCAACAGCAGTTCTATGCCTCTCTTGTAGAAGTGAAGCTCTCTCTGGCCATTGTTGCTGCTCCTTCAAGTTAAAAGGCGCCAGCTGAGGTGGTTCTGATTAGGATTTCCTCTGGAGGTTTTCCAGCCACGTCCAACTGGGAGGGCAGAAGCTGAACTTGCAGGACGAATTACATAACTGGGAACACGAGGAGGAACTGGAAAGTGACCTGCTTAGCCTGCTGCTAGCATGGCCTGACCCCGGATAAGCAGAAGAAAATAAAGGAAGGGATGGATGCAACTGACCCGAGAACTGATGCATCATCTTATTAGAACGTGGCAGAAATGATGAGCGCCGTTTGGATCAGTACAGAAGCTGCATTTTCTCAAACACTTCTTACAGTTTCATGAATAATTGTGAGCGTCATATTTTCATTTGTCTTCATTTCTATTTTATTGACTATTTTGAAAAGAAGGCTGCAAGGTGGCTCGGTGGCTAGCATCGTTGCCTCGCAGCAAGAAGGTCGCCGGTTCGGATACCCGGCATCTCCATGTTCTCCCCGTGCAGCGTGGGTTCTCTCCGGGTTCTCCAGCTTCCTCCCACACAGTCCAAAAACATGTTGAGGTTAATTGGTGATTCTAAATTGTCCGTAGGTGTGAATGTGAGTGTGCTTGGTTGTCTGTCTCTAAGTGTAGCCCTGTGATAGACTGGTTACCTGTCCAGGTGTCCCCTGCCGTGTATAGATGATGGATGGATGGATTTTGAAAACAGAGGGCAATATCAAAAGTAGTCACACCGCAATTAACGAGCAGCTAATTTGCCTTTGCTGCTGTAACAGTGGGATTAGTAAAGGCTTATCACATCATTGTTCCTGAGCAGGACCACAAAAAATATCACAAAACAATACACGACATAAAACAATACAAAACTTAAGTGTCAGGTAGTAAATGAAATCTATATTTTTTGAGTAGAAATGTCTTAAAGATGTAGAAATGGTTCATAATGATCACAAACAGCTCCAACACAGTGTCTTTTTTTTTTTTTTTTTAAATCTTAAATCAGTTAGAATAAACCTAAAAAGTCACTATAAATCTAAATTTGACATGAATGTGGATCATTTTGGGCATTACATTTTTTCTTTATTTGTGTTTATTTTTGCAGGTATATTGCACAGTTATAAGTAATCGCACCAGAGTCAGGGAGCAGCATCTGTCATCTCTAAGCAGGAACACAAAAACAACCACAAAACAACACATATACAACATAAAACAATAAAAAACAAAAAAGTCCATCAGTGTGAGATGATAAACAGAATTAATGTTTTAGTAATTATGCTTTAAAGACATAGAAATGGTTGGAAACTATCATTAACAGCTCCAACACAGTGTTTGTCTGGGTTTTATCAGTCAGAATAAACTTGAAAAGTCTCTATAAATCAGATTTTGACATGACCGTGGATCATTTCGGACTTCCTGTGGGCTGGATTCACTGGACTCACACGTCCTGTTCACCTTTTTCAGTCCCTGCCTGTTATCTGTCCACAGTAACCTGAGTCACAGCGGCCCTTTGTGGCGCTGACTCAGGCCGCACCGCGCCCAGCAGCCCTCCGCTGTCACACCTGCGGCCTCCAAGCCCCGCCCACATACCTGCGAGAACCAGGAAATCACACGATAGTAGGCGCAGGAACAACTCGTCCCGTCAAACTCCACTTCTTCCTTCTGTTTTTCTTCCCCACTTGTGTTTTTTTGGGGGATAAATCTTCCTCTGCGGCCTCCTGACAGCCGGACACCGTTCACCAGGTGAGTCTCCGCCGCGGTTCTACCTGAGCTCCGACCTGCGTTTCTGCGGGTGTCGTCGCCGCTGTCGGGCTTTGTGCCGCCGCCTGCTCAGGCTCCGGTTTCCGTTGGACGGTTTTAATAATAAAGGAGACTTTTCTGTGGCACTTTGAGGCGGCACACTGTTATTTTATTGATGTTATCTCCTACTTGTGCTCCGTCCTGAGCAGGGACCGTGACCCACATCGGGCTGCAGGCCTCAGTGCTTTGGACTGACTCTGGTCCAGGACGGTGCTGAGGCGTTTTCACCAACATGTCAGGCTGCAGAAATCACTTTTAGACATGTAAAATAGCTCATAACGTATTTCCAGTGACCAAAACCACCATTAAATATGTATAATGTTTTATTATAGGTGTTTTAATTGTATTTAAATTATTTAACTTGTGTAAGAAAATCCAAAGAAGTGGGTTTGGGGTGTGTTGATGTGATAATCTGACTGTAGTAAATAATCCTCTGTGGTTTTCCCATCATAACATACGTATATAAACTTTATTTTATAGTTAATGTGAGAATCACATGAAGCTTTATCCATGAATTTGAGCAAAAATTAACAAAACGACCCAAACAGACATCAGTGATTTAACTCCAGTCTTGTTAATTTTACATAAATTATAAACATTATCATCTAATATAGTGGCTTAATAGATAACCAGAAGTGTAACAACAAAACCTCAACATTTTATCCTTCTTAAATATACAGGATTAATTTATTCAACAGTGTTAGTTTTTGCTAAATGTACCAAATAAACAAACAACTGCTGTCTTTTACTTAAAGATGTGCCTTTTCATGGATGCTGGCTGTTAACATCCTTATTCATAATGTGTAATTGCAGCATTAAACTTTGTTTCTGATGAATAAAAATAAAGATATACGTATTTATCGCTGCATATACATTAGGTTTGTTTGCCTTGAACCACTCCTTAACTGGAAAGCGGATCAGACCGCTGCAGGCAGTTAAAAGATGGCGGTAAAATCTTTCAATTTATAGCTGCTTTCAGTGTGTATAGGAAGTTATAGATGCAGTTACATCCTGTTAGAGCTGATTAATATTTAATAAAAGGTTATCAGACCCATATATCGACTTGTACGCAGTCTCAGATAGGTTTCTGACAAATTAACTCATTTAAATGCTCTATTTTCTTTATTTTTGTACATAAATCAGCTCTCAAACTACATAAAAAAATTGAGAATATTAATTATAAACCCAAAATAGTGGAAAGAAACACAAGATAATAAGTGTAATTGCTGATTAAGGAGATATTTACACTGTCACTGTCAGTTTTTGTGCAGTTAAATACTTAATAAATCAGAATAAATCAAAAGTTAGTATCTAGTAGATGACAACTACGTGTTGTTTACAGTTTATAATGTGTGATCTGAATGCATTAAGCTTCTCTGACTGTTAAACGACACCATGAACAGAATAAACCTTCAAAATCAGACAAATAACACGAGACGCTTCAATCAAATGCCGTATTATTGAGCCAACATCAGCTGTCAGGTCAGGCGAGAGTCACGCATTTCCCATCATGCACCGGGGACGGCACAGCAGCTGTGGCGCCTGGCTCCAAAAAACTGCAGCCGACTTGATCTCATGAGATTATCGTTGCCTACATTTGCATGATGTCGGAGCGAGTCGAGGACAGAAGTCTGACATGCTTTGTGGTGCCGATCGATTCTGCGCAGAGTCGGCTCGTATCGAAGGAACCCGTTGGCTTGTTTTAATGGCAAAAGGCGGGAATTCTGCATTTACAATAGCAGGATGCCGGAACGAGCTGAGCTTTTTCCTTTCCTGTAATGAAATGCTGCAAGGACATGTCAATAATATGTGAAATTTAGGACATTTTGTGGTGTTTTTTGAGCTGAAACTTCTCTGCTCAGGAGTTAGAGACGCACCAAGCTCAGCTCAGCTCAATCCTCTAAGAGCATTTTTCACTGGAGCATCTTTTAAATAGTCTCCAGATAATTTATTTTTGTTTGTTTCCGTAGAGCTTTAACGGTTTTGCAGTTTGCCCCTTCAGGTCACCGCATATTTGATCCAGATTATACCTGCGGAGGGCATCTGCACGCTGATTGAATCTCTTCGCCTTTTCTCTCTAAAAAAAAAAACTCTGATGGCAGATTTGTGAGTGGCATGTGTCCCTCCATCTGGCTCGCACATGCATTGCATATGGACGTTGCATAATGGCCCCGGGTCTCCGTAATGCAGCACTGCAGCACCACTCCGACACGTGGGGAAGTGACAAGGGGCAGAGAAACAAACTGCTTATGTAAAAGCATTAAGAAGACCAAACAACTCCAGCCACATTTGCTCACCCTGTGGAAAAACAAGAGGAGGAGGAGGAGGAGGAGGAGGCAGAGGGGAGGACGGGGGGCAAAAAATAGCAAGAGTTCATTAAAAAGTGAAAACATGCAGTGACAAAGGAATTAGCTGGAAGAGTGAATCAGCCTCCCGCGTCTTTCATAATTAATCATGTGAGGCCTTTTTAAAAAGTAAAAGCCTTGACCTGCATGTTTGATGAAGCTCACGCGCTCGGTTCCACTCGGATACCGATTCACGTTACGAGGCTGGATTTAGAAAAGAAAAGCAGCCGATGACTTTAATAGAACATTTATAACATTAATATGAGATGTGCCCCAAAATTTTTAGGCTAAACTACATTTTTAAAAATAGATTCTTACTTTTATTGCGCCGTAAATATTAAGCAGGTTTGGGTTGGTTTGATCCAGGGCTGCTTCTGCTTGAGCAAAACTCAGAAATGTTCCAGATGAGCAGGCATCTTGTGTTTGTGGGGAGGATAAATCTGTTTATGTTGTAGCTTTGGAAAAACAAAACAGACAAAGAGCTTAAAATGCAGTTTTCTCGTGTGTACAACATCAAATGTTGGTGAAGAAGCGGCTTCAGGTCGCTGCTGTGCAGCCATTTGTGAAAATCCAAGAAGATGCTGTGAATGTGAAGACGCATTAGGGCGGCAGCTAGCAATTATTTTAATCATCTGTAGGGAATAATTAATCGATTATTTACCATTGATAATTTGACAGATTAAAGTTACTTGATAAGGCAGAAGACGAAGGACGTGCATGTCAGAAATGAGTTCTGTGTTGGCAGTAGAGCACATTGTGGGGTTTTAGGGAACAACGGGCGCCATGACAAAGACTTCTGTGGTGGTTAATGGGACCCACAAGAGCTCACATCCTGACAAAATCTGTGTTCTTACAGCCTTGAGGTATTTGCAGCTGCATCAATAACATCCAATGTGTGTTTTGTCCAAAAATAACTACATCTGCATATGGAACAGTGTTTGTAGTACCGTAATTTTCGGACTATTGAGCGCACCTGAATATAAGCCGCAGCCACTAACTTTAAAAAGAAAACAAAGGGCGCCACTATAGCTCACCTGGTTGAGCTGGCGTCCCATGTGCAGGGCTACAGTCCTGATGTGGAGGTCATGGGTTCGAATCCCGCTCATGACCCTTTCCCACACGTCCTTCCCCCATTCTTCTCCCCCACTTTCCTGTCTCTTTCTCACTATTACTATCAAATAAAGGCACAAAGGCCAAAAAAATAACTTAAAAAAGAAAACAAAATGTGTACATATGTAGGTCTATAAGTTGCAGGTGTCCACTTGGAACATGAGATATTTACACAGAAAGATTTTTTAAACTTGTAATAAAATACCTACCGGTAACACACACAAATACTGTAAATGCTTTCTTTCTGAACAGCGCCTGTAACACAGCTGGTTAAGAAAATAGTAGCCTACTAGGAAAAGTCATTGATCACTATCTTCATCTTCCTCCTGCACTAAAACCACTAAAGTTGTCTTCTTCGGTGTCGGAGTTGAGCAGCCTCAGATTTACTTCGTCACTTCCTCAGAGTGTCGTTGTCGCTCTCGATGTCACTTTTGTTTCGAGGCAAATTCGTAAAAATCCATAAATCAGTCATCGTTCAAGCCGCATTGCTCAACGTGTGTGAAAAAGGTAGCAGCTTATAGTCCAGAATTTACGGTAGTCTCATTTTGTGTTCATCGATTATTGATTGACAACACTGCTGTTAAGAAAACTCTTTAAACATTTGCATCCCTGGTCGTCGACTGACATGCTGATTGTTTTGTGACTGATCATTTGGTCTTACATCTCAACTTCTTAGAGCTCAGGATGATATTTTTAATAACTCTAATTGTTACAGACTGACAGAGATCTTACTGTAGTTGTTTGGTGGTTGTGCTAAATTGTGGCTCAGTTACAACACAAGAGTCAACTTGTGGTATTTTCTTTATTTCTAAAAGAACAAAAACTTGTTCAAGCTCAAATTTCCCAAATATCTTTATAGATATCAGTATTTTAAAGGTTTCAGGCTCATCAGAGACGGTCGAGCAGAAAGCGTCCTAAAAATGTGATGATTTGAGATGAACTGTGTTTGAAGCCAGCAGTTAGCTTAGCATAGCACAAAGACACGACCAGCCCAGCTGTGTCCAAATGAAACAAAACCTCCCCTCTACCTCAGCTTCACTAATTAATACAGCTTGTTTATTCATTCGTTACAAAAATAGAAATGTAAAAACAGCCACATCGTGTTTTTTTGCTGTTGCCTCCAGTCTTTTCCGTCGCCGCCACGTTGCCAGGCAACTGGCCAAGACCGTAGGAGATGACTGGCCAAGAAATAGCACGTAATCTGCCTTTTTTTAAAAAATAGAAAGCGTCTCGTTCTCGTGTTCACTCGTGAAGCACCAGGTGTGAACAGGTGTGGATGTTGTAACCCTCCACTTACACACACACTGTTGTCCGGATGCAGGAAGCGTTGGATGAGCGTTCTCGATGAGATTACTGTAAGGTGTTGGATTATGATAAAACCTCCTGTGAATATCGTGCTGCAGTGTGAGTTTTGCATAGATTAATAGTTTGCTGCAGTGGAGCTTTTAATCGGGTCTGACCTTACGAGAACTCCCTTCCTTTCTCTTTTTCCCCCCTTTTTTTTTTGTTGTGTTGTTACCCACAGTTTCTTTTTGTTTTTTTTAAATAGCGGCTTGTTATTTTCCTGTCTTCCCCCCGCCGTGCTCCTGGCATTTTCAGGCCCTCCCCTCGGAGCGCCGAGGGATTTCTCCCGCTCGGTGGAAATCTGCAGCGGCTCTCATGGCACGACCGTCCAGAGCCGTAATCCAGACGTCCAAGCCGCTTGAACATAAATCCCGTCCGGAGTTTGCATTGGCTGGCAACTCATCAAGAGGCCGCCAAAGATTATTTATTTATTTCGAACCTCTCGGGACACGGCAGCCTGCTGTCATCCGGTGACTCGCCGACGACAAGATGCAGACGTTTAATCTGCACCGCGTGGCGAAGGAATGCACGGGGATGGACGATTATTAATACCAAAAACGATGAGCGGTGGCTGAAATCAGTCTCGGAGTTAAGATCTGGGAGGTCAGAGGCTACATGCAAATCTCTGTGGCGTAAATGCACCTCGATCTGCAAGTCAAGGCATCATCACGTTGAAATCATGATTCTTGGCTTGCAGGCTTGTCTTGTGAAATTGACTTGTGGCAGCTTGTTGTATTGAAGCAATGTGGGAAGTGAATCACATCACATCTGCAAATATGAGCATGCAGAAGGAGTATGAAGCATATATTGGGTTTCTTCTTTTCAAAAATAAGAATAAACAGAGCAACTGTTTCCTCTTTTCTTCCCACTGATGCAACCTCCAAATAAAACCGTTTGGATGCTTGGATCAGCTGACTTTGGATGAAGCACATTTTTCTCACTGAGGACAGAAAGAATCAACTATGCAAAGCCTGATAGATCTCACTCCTCTGCGCCTCAGAGCTTCTTTGTTGCTCAGAAAGATTAAAAAAGCAAACGAGAAACGTGTTTTGCAATCAAATCTGTCCTCGTGCACACTCAAATCTTGAACTGCCGAGCGACCACGGCTTAAAGTTGCTTTAGTTTTGTCATTAGTAATCTTCCATTAGGGGTGTGCGAGGACGTCAGGGTGAAGTTGGATGGGTCCGTCCGGGTGTAAATGGTGAGAAAACTAAGCCTGGATGGGGGATTATAGGAGAAGGGGGCGGGGAGCATACATGATCTGTCAGAGCTTAGTACCACAATTATCCCAGCGGCTGCAGCAGCAGCAGCAGCAGCAGCAGCAGTGACAGAAGCAGCAGCGGTGGTGGTGGTGGTGGCAGAGGCTGTGTTTTCATTAGTGTAATGTCCAGAGAAGCTCCAGAATTATGTAAGAGTGACGTGCTGTCATCCCCTCTCGGCCAGCCCACCGCCTGGCAGGAACGTGGCCGTTTGTTTTCCTTTTATCCTCCCTCTCTCGCAAAAGCCAAAAGGACATCTGTCAGAGTCGGGACTCGTAGTAGCCTCGCCGTCGGGAGCCTCGCTGCTCTGGAAGCTCGGTCCGGTCGTCGCGAAGAAGCCGAAGGCACAAGTTTGTAGCGATGCAGAAGGAGACGAGCGCACGTTCGGAGAATCTGCTTCTGGTGCTGCACTTTGAGACGAGGTCCGTGTGATGCTGGAGAGGAGGAGAGCTGGAAGATGAAGTTTAAGAAGTTCATTACAATCATGCAGGCAGCGATGGGGATCGTACCCCTGAACAAACGGGAGCTTCTGCCCCCCGGCAGGAAGCTGTGGAGACCCCCGGGGTGAGTTGGATCACCGTGTGACTGAGACGTTTAGATCTCTTGCGTGCTCGTCGTGCCGTGGATGTTGTGACAGTTTCTATTTCTGTTTATTCCTAACAAATCTGTTCCTAAATATAAATATGCAAAGTGTTTTAGAGATGCAGCTACCTTTCAGTGTCCCTTTTTAGCAACTTATCAAGAATGCAGGAACTTTAAACCCACCTGTAACATGTCAGATCAAATCTAATTCAGCAACTAATCTTTTTCTAAATAAGTAATAGATCTATGTTTGAGAAATGCGACTGCCTTTTAGTGTCTAATCCAGCAATGGGTCGAGTTTTCAAGAATGCAGAAACTTTAAAACCCACCTGTAACATGTCGGATCCAATCTGATTCTAAATCTGTGTTTCAGAAATGCTGCTACCTTTTAGTGTCTGTGTCAGTGGAGCAGTGGATGGGTTCGGAAGAATGTAGAAACTTTAAAATGTTCCTGTAACATGTCAGCTCACTGAAACAACAGCTAACATGCTTCTGTCATGAGGTAGCTGAACGTGCAGCCAGTTTCGGTTTCATTTTTTCCAGTTTATTGGCTGTCAGTCTCTCCAGTGCAGCGGAGGAATTTAGTTCCATCAGGACTGGAAGTGACAACAGCATCAACGTGCTTCGACAAACGTGGTTCCATTTACTCTGGATAATCCACAGAGGAGTGGAGGCGGAAAGCTCTCAGACAATGATTATAAAAACACAATTAAAAACCAGACGCATTTATGTTTGACAGCTATCAGCGGGTGGGATGAACCTGCGAACAATCAGAGCAATGAAACGTGTTGTTTTTCAAGCCATCCGGTTCTTCTAACACTGACACCGGATTCAAAAAAAGTGTTCCACGTCAGCTGCAGACATCCGAGTTGTTTGTGAAACTTTTGCATTTGGCTCGACCTGGGAAGGAGATATGGGAATCTGGTAATCAGACGAAGCATGAGCTCTCAGTTTTGTAAAACTATCTGCAAGGAGAACGTGAACAATGTGTTTCAGTGCCTTCATCTGGGTGTGGTCCTCCTCAATCGGATCATTGTTGTGCTGCCCGACTGCTTTAACTTTGACTCATATTTTTTCAAAAAGCGACCACAAAGCAAGAAAAAACAAAAATCTAATCAAACTTTTCATGCTGCTAGCAGTCAGTGAACGTTCTACATATGGATTATATTGTGTGGTTGGTAAATTGCTCTTTCAAAGCTGGAGTACTTACGGTTTTAAGTAGATTTCACCATTTTTAAAGTTTATTCAGTTTTATCTTTTGTCCTGGTTTTTCTAAACCTTCAAGCTTTGGGCTGTTTCCAGGAAAATGTCGTTATATTTACTTTTAATCTATTGTCTTGGTCATTGTGAGCGTTCGCTGTACATCGTGTTTCTTGAGCAAAGTCAAAGATGTTCTCGTTTTCCATCATTTGATTTGATAAAACTTGCAGATATTTTTTCAATATTAACCTGTATATCAAGGAAGATCATATTTTTATTAATAAACTATCATGTTTTTTCATGTATCTCACTATAAAACTCCAGAAGTTGCAATATTCTTCCTCATCTCTAGCGAAGATTGTTGGGAATCTGACGATATCAGAACCATGATGGTGGGAACCTGGATGACTTGGAAATTTCAAAAAATCAGCATTTACTACTTAATAGAAATAAAAGTCTATATTTCATTCACTGAAGTCTTCACATAGAGTTACAAACCAGTCAGCTGTTTCTTAGTGGTCTCTTTACACTGAGCCCCGGACCGCTAATTTAAAGCCTTGTATTGAAACTCGTTATCTTGCGTTTTATTTTTCATACAAAGTCGTCAGTCCTGTGCTTTGAAATTTACAGTAAATCTGATCAAATTTACTGTAAATTCAAAGTAATATTTCCTGTTTGATGTTTCGTCACGCTGACGAGTAACTGAGATTGATAGAAACTGCAAGTCATGCGGCTTTATTTGATTTACGCTGCACCCTTCTGCAATAAATACTTTGAGAGCAGTTCAGCCCAGAAGAAGAAACTTCATAGTTTGTGTTTTTGAACTAAACATTTTCAAAGAGAGAACTGGAGCCAAATGTAAATCATCTCACTTGTTTCTGTCTGTGTACATAATATATAAAAGCTTAATACTGCTCATATTACATACAGGGTTGTTGTTTATACTGTATATAACACAGCTACATCCACTCCACTACATGTACTAGTTATTTGTTCTGCCGATCACAGCTGCTTCCACTTGTTCTGTGCGTTGAATTGGTTAAATTTTAATCATTTCGATTACTTTCCTCTTTGTACTCTTTACATTCATTCATCTTTTTATACATCAGTGTGTACTTGTGCTTTCCTGAGTGCAATTACAATCAATTAGAGGATCATCTGACCTAAAAAAACTGGTTCGAGGAAGGTTTTTTTTTTCACATAAATGTCAAAAAGATTTTGAAAAGTAAACGCCTAGAATTACTAATCAACCCAGAGTCGAACCAGAAACCTCACCGCTGTCCCTTTAGTGACCTGCATCAGCTGCAAGTTTAGTCAAATATAACAGACAAACCTTAAATAATTGAGTTTACTGATGATGTCTGAGTTTTGTCTTGACATTTTATGAGATCTAATGTTTCATATTTTAGATCTACTATCAAAAAATGACAAGAATGTCTGCACATGGGTTTGTTTTTTCATAACTGGTGTTAATTCCAGTGACAAATGCGTCGTGTTACCTGTGCACACTTCACACCGGGAGTCACGTTTCACCAGCTAAAGTCTTGAATGTGAAGCAGCTGCAGAAGGAAATGTTTGGTTATTTGTGGCTTGGACTCCCAAAACTACAATCCAGTCAAAACACACTGAATGACTATTTTCTTGAATTCTTTTTGGATCACAAATTACTGGGCTACAAACTGAGGGTGCAGTTTTAAACATGAGGGCATTTACTAGGTAGAGAGGATTTACAAACGGCCACTATTGAGTTGCTTTGAGTGGATGAAGCAAATAGGATCCACTGTTATGTTTTTTTGGGGAATTTGGCTCATAGTGAGGATTAAACATCAGGATAATTCTACTCAGTGCTGCTTGTCCAACACTGAAATGCCCTTTTAGTGGGAATATTGCACAGAGGGGCTTCAGCAGGGAGTCGACAGAGACGCACACCAGCGTCATTTGCCCCAGAGACGCTTTAGGTGTTGCGGCAGATTCCAAAAAAAAATCTTCCTGTGAATCGTAAGGCAGCAGGTTTAGTCATGCAGAGGCAATCTGTCTGTGCACCGTGCTGCAGCGCCTGCCTTTCATCCAGTCAACCCGTTTCAATGCATATCTGACTCACTGCCATGAATAAAAAAAAAAAACACAACAGCTTGACATTTTCCTCACATGTTCGGACATGTTGCCAGGTCAGAGATGCTGCTCTTGACGTGAGGCTGCAGATTACAGTTGTGTAATAGTCTTTAGTAGCTGCGTGAATTTGTCTGCTCTCCACAGGTGAATCCAGTCGGTAGATGTTTATCACGCTGCAATTTCTCCTCTGATCAAAAAAAATCAGGAAGAGTTTTATTGCTGAGTAGGTTACTGGACACGAGGAATTATATTTAACTTTGTAAGTGATTGTGCAAATCAGTAGACAGTCAAATTAGCAGCAAATACAAGAGATTATAGGTAATAAAAAAGTAGTAGAGATGTTTCCAGCAGGCAGGAATGTGCATGATTAATCACCGAGGAATGTGCAAGATAACGCGGCGTTTAATGTAAACAGCCTGAAATGTGATGATTAGAAGTATTTCTTGAACAAATGTGGTTTGACTGTTGCAGAACAGAAGAAAGTTTTAATCTCTGTGAAAGTGCACAGCCTCATTTCATGTAGAATTACTTGTGAAATGTGCAAAAAAGACTGAAGTAGAAGCTTTATTGTCATTATATTGAGGTCAGACAACAATAAAATGAAATAAAAGTACAATTTAAGGCAAACTAAACATTAGAATTAAATAAAGTGCAATATAGAAATGGATTATAAAAAGCAGCAGTGGCTCGTGTATGAACAGTTGCATTTGAAAACAGAAAGCAGGTACAGACTTGAAGCCTCAACTCAAGTTCAAAGACTCTCTTAATTCATTCTAATTCCTACCGTATAAAAATAGAAGCTCTCTTCCCGGCGACGTGTTTTTACGCTCCGACAGACTTTCTCTTGAAAACTTGTCGTCTGAAAGCGTCGCTTGACACTTCAAAAAAAACGAGGCGTCTGAGATGTGCCCTTTGAAGGTCTTCACTGTGGGCAGCAACACTCCGTCAGCACAGTCGTCCTGCTCGCTCTACAAACATCTGCACAGTGAATGTGATCTCCTAGGGATTTAGCAAGTCTTCGTTCTCGTCCACAGGGACCAGCCTGGCTCTGACCAGACCAGCACTGACCTGCTCAAGTCCAGCCGCAAGCTCTACTGGTCCAGAGAAGCCCAGTACCTGTATCTGCGCCGCCTGTCTTCACGGAGCTACTCGGCTATTATGATGGTACGTAGCTTCAATGTTGATGCTGTGTTTGCAGTAGGTGGTAGTGGTGGTCAACTGAAGTAGATTTCAATTCAGAAAATCCACTGGAATGAGTTTCAGTGATGATTTTGAGCAAATTATGAAAGTAAAATTTAACAAAATCATGAAAACAGACACACAATGTCGACCTACAATAATGATTTGCTGGAATAATGAGGCAGGCAGCACATACAGTTAAAGCTTACATACACTGTATAAAAAGACATCTAACATTTGTTTCTCACTATCTGACATTAAATCAGACTAAACTTTTCCTGTTTTAGGTCAGTTAGGATTACCAGAATTATTTCTATTTGCCAAATGCCAGAATAATGAGAGAGAGAATTTTGGGGGATTTTTCTTTTTTGTTACTTCCTTTAAAGTCAGAAGTTATGACATCATCATCTGGGCTTTCCAAAATAGTTTAAAGGCATAGTCATCTGGTAAAAAATTCTCTAAACAAGTCTCTCTCTCATTATTCTGGCATTTGGCAAATAGAGATAATGTTGGTGATCCTAACTGACCTGAAACAGGAAAAGTTTAGTCTGATTTAATGTCAGTAAAAGTGAGAAAAAACAAGGTTGTTAGTCTTTTTATACAGTGTATGTAAACTTCTGGTTTCAGCTGTCTATAGTCCTGTTTAAATCAAGCTTTTATTGCCAATTTTAAATTAAAAAACAGCATAAATCAATAAACAAATAAAGCAGTTGACTAAATTAATTCACGGCGTTGCCTTTTATGCAATAACTGACCTGTTCTGGTGGTTTTCTATGTTTTTAGATGTTGAATATGTGGATTCTTGCATGCAGAGGATTTAAAGAGCTCATATCATGCATGTTTGCAGGTTTAGAATTTTACTACTAGAATGTGTTTACACACAATTAGAATATTTTTCTTGTACCTGCAGAGACTCTTCTGTCTGAGACGTTCTGTTTCAGCTCCTTCCTCTTTGTGACGAACTGTGACGTCAGATCTTTAAGAATAATACAGGAGGGAATAGAAAAAGAATTTTATTGCCATTTGCACGTGTACATTACAGTACAGGTACCTTGAATTTCTTTGTGCGTTTACTCGAGTCAGCTTTAGGAAAAAATAAAATGACATAAAGAAAAAGAGAAGCAGCAGTAAATATATATTTTTTTAAAAAGACGACAAATATACATTAGAAAAATAAAACAAGTGCACGCTATAAAAAAGTGTTTAAAGTAGATGCCCTGAGAAAGTATTTGCACCAATTAAATGAATAAGGATGTAGTTTGAGCAGAAGCAGCTCTAGTTAAGAAAGAATGACTGTGAGGAAGCTGCTCATTCTTTGTTTGAGGCTAAACGAGCCGCCAGGCAGCAATTATATGAATATATTATATTATAGATAAGTAACAGAGGAAAATGAATTCAGGAGCAGAGAGAATGACTCCCTATGGCATCAGGTTTGGAGTTTGTAAGTTTGCAGACCTTTAAAAATCAGTTATATAACATGCTGAAGGAATAAAAAGTCTAATATGGACTATTTGATTTAAAGTTTGTCCTTCGTAAGTTCAAAATGCGGCATCACTTTGGATCTATAGTTTAGTTATACATTAAGTTTCAGCGTCTCTCATCAGTAAAACACCAGTGCTTGCAGTCACTTGTTTGCCTTTGTGTATAATTCTTGATGACATCCAGCAGCTGTGTGTGTTTGTAAGCTTCTTTGTTTAGCTGTCGTAATTCATGTGTTGTTGATTCGACTCATCCACTTTCCACTAATAAGATTCTATCTAATTTAACTATCTTATTCAGCTTTATTAACTTCGTCCGACACTTGAGCTGTTTTGAACATGTTGGATGTTCTATTGAGTGAGTTGCTGCTCCTCTTAATAGCAATTTTATTCCTTTTTCATTTTTTTAATTCATTAAAACAGATTTTTATTTAACTACTATATTATTTAATTTGAATATTTCTTCAGTGTTCTGTTGGTAGCCTGTGCTGTTATTGCAGTCCATGTTTTCCAGGACACTTGCTCAATCTTTATGAAGCGTTCTTGGTTGACAAATGAATAATGACTATTTCTAAAAATTTAAACGGTAAAATGTTAAATAAATTGATTTTAGAAATTGCTAAAGCTGTAAAAATAAATAAAATCTTAGAAGTTGAAAAAGCTCTTACATTACATTTCAAATTGAATTCTAACAGTTATTATTTTGTATAATTTTGTTTGTTCAGTGTGTGCACCATGAATTAGGATTAGTGCAGTTTACGTTTCAGTTTTTCTGGAGTTCCTTTGCACGCTTAAAGGCTGGATTCATTGTTCTGAGTCCGGGTTGCACAATGATAAATCTGTTGCTGTCATTTAAAAATTCACAGGTCCACCTGGGTTTGCTGTTTTTAATGCTGTGGCGTCACTCGGCCGATTGTGTGTTTCTCTGTCGATGAATATTTTACGATTTTGGCTCTTATGAAACTCCGTCATAATCCCATCACTTGGATGATCTGAGAATGCACGCATGCAGTTTTTATAAATATATTTTGTTTTGTTTGTCCGAAAATAGCTCGCAAACTAGGCTCTGACACGCTGGAGATTTGAGTCTGAGATGTGAAGTTCAGGGACCCAGCGTTTCCCAGACTTGTTTCCTCTTCCCTTATTTGAATACAATGCGGTGTAGTGACCCCTCCTGCAACCAGGATGATGATTAACCGCAGAGACATGTCACATCCCGGAAGCTTCATTGTTTTAATGACTTGGTCCCACAAATTATTCAGGCCAGTGAAGCTGTTTTGCATTGGGATGGCCTATTTTAAGGCCTGTTTGGCATATTTCAGTTGCAGTGAAATGTGGTTGTTTAACTGGATTGACCTTAATTTTTCCTGAAATTGTACTTAATTCGAGCATAAAGTGCTGCCTTTATTTTTATTTTTTTTCCGAGCAGAAAGCGCTTCTGTCATTTGTAAACATGGTGGATATTAAAAAGAGGAATATTTCATGTGGTATTAGGGATTTTGGGCGGTTTCAGGGTCAGCTGGTGTTCTTATCTGCGATTTGTCTCGTGCTGATAAAATGCCAGATAAGGGCAGGCTTGAATGGACAGTAAATCGCTCACACACACAAACACAGGGATAAAAAAAACACACAAAAAAAACAAAGGGTTATTGTGGGACAGCTGCACATGGTCATCGTGACCTTTGCTTTAGCTGCTCGTGTTCTGGAGACTTGCATGTTTCACATAGCTGCACACGGCCGAGCACATACCTTCTGGGCACTTTTGATCCGAGGCTGCTTTTCATTGCTTGGGTTTTTTGACTTCCAGTGGAGGCATGCAGGAATAAATCAAACTGTAGTCTTCTGCCACCTTTGTAGCAACAGCGAAGAAAGATGTTCCAGCATCACAAGCTGCTGAGGCTTCAATCAGGATCCTTTTAAAGAAATGTTTCCCTCTTTGTTGTGGAGAAACTCAGCTGGTCTACACAGATTCTTAACCTCAACCCTGCTTCAGATGAAGTGGAACACAGACTGGATGTGTTCCTAAATGTGTGTCTGGTTCAGGAGTCCATATAGATTTGGCCTTTTAGTATATTTTCGCACTTAAGATGAATAAGAAACTATATATTTCTCCTTGTCAAAGTATTGGTAGTTGCTTAGGAGCGTCATAGTCTTTAACATGCTGCAGTAAGTACTCAGAAAACCTATATTTTGATCCATGACTATTCAGAGACTTACAGGCAAAAACTCAAGCCTAAATTCATCTCTGTATTAAACAGGAAGCCAGTGTAGAGACTTAAGAATTGGAATTCTTTCTTCTTGATGTTTGTTGTTATTCTTGGAGCTGTGTTTTGAATGAGTTGCAAATAAGGGAAGCCAGTCGGAAATGCATTACAATGGTCCACTCTGCAGGTAGTGAAAGTATAAATCATTTTTTCTAACTGTTGCTTGGACACAGAGTTTGTTTGTAAGATGCCAGAAAGAGGGTTTAGTTAAAGTTTGATGTGGCTGAAATTTGTTTCTACTTACAAGTGCTTTGCATATTTAGTTATATGCTGTACAGCACTTATTTTATCAATAATATAATACTTTTACATGCTGAAATGCTTCTTTGGTCTACATATCTCACATTTGTCAGCATGTTGCATGTACAGTGGGTTGTTGTGCACTAAGTCACACCTTAAATTCAATTCTATATTTAACAGGAAGCCAGTGCAGGGACCTAAGAATGGCAGTAATGTGTTTTCTCTTCTGATCTAGCAGCAGCATTTTAAATGAGTTGAAAAGGTGTAATGGTCCTTGCAACCTGCAGGTAATAACAGCATGAATTAGTTTTTCTAAACTCTTCCTGCTTGCACAAAAAGTTTCTCAGTTTGTTTTTAAGATGTCAGAAAGATTAAGTGGCAGCTTTGATGTGGATGCTGACTTTTGTCTTTACTTAGAAGTGCTTGGAATATTTTCCACACACTTAAGGCTCTAGTTGTAGGCTGTACAACATTTGTTTTATCTATACTAGAAAAAATTTATGTGTTTAAATATTTCTTTGGTCCTAGTATGCTGCATTAAGTCTGTTGTTGTCTGTCTGGGAGCCTCACAGCAGGCTGCCCAAAAATCAATGGGAATTTCGGACGGATCCATTTTTAGCGGTTTTGGAGTTGCAAGCCCCCTGCATATATTTATCTTCAGTGTTATAAACACTTTCTTATACAGGAAGTTTATTAAATAGTTCATCAAATTCAGTAAATATGAATTTATAAAATGTTGTTAAAGTTAGTATTTTATCTACAAAAGCTGCGGTTAGATTTAAATCCCCCCCAGCTTCTTTTTTTTTGGTATAATCTGAACCAAGCTAGGAGTACTGGGCGCTAATTTTTGCCCTCAATGTTTAATCTTAACGCTTTTTGCGGGCAAAGTGCGGGCTGGAGTTAAGCAGTTTTAAAACGCTGAGGTTCTTAATTTCTGACAAACTTTTGGCCGACGTGCCGCTACAGACACCGAACTAGTGATAGTTTGGGTCAAACCCTCAGTACCAGTCCGGGACGGTTCAAAGTGCGTGATGCCAGTGAACGGAGGGGGGCTGCTCTCTCTGAGCAGATACGCGACGCAGTTTTTCACCGTAAGTACTTCATTTAACTATATTCAGAGTGCCCAGAAATACAAGTACAGCCACGTATAATAGTGTTGGTTTACTCCTGTGGTAGTACTTTGTGTTTTTTTTGCGGGGCGAAGTCTTCGCTGGGAGTTTCCATGAATCCCCGCTGAAGCCTGTTGCATCCTGCTGCACCTGCCGTTATCGATGCTATCCATGCTAGCAGCGGAGCTAGCTTAGACACGTTCAAAAGTGAATAAATGGCGTTCAAAGTCGTGTTTATTGTGTTAATAAGCTGCTGAATGTGTTTATTTGAGCGTTTAGTGTTATTTACAATACACGTATTTGCCCTGAAGTGGCCAAAACAATGTTTTTAATGGCGTGTGTGTTTATTTAGCCCATTTTGTTCAAGCTACAACAGGCCTCAGTGGTTCATTACGACAAAAAATGGCTTAAAACTCCTTTTAATAGGTTTATTTTGACCCTTAATGTAGTGGTGTGTTGTTTATTGTGCCTCACTTGTACTGCAGTTGTGTCTCCAGCAGATGGCAGACTAACACAACATTTCTCTCAACCAGCACAAACACTGACACACTCAGGCTGCTTAATTAATGACTTTTCACCAGTTTAGGGTTTAAAATAAAAACCAGAATAACTACTGAATGACAGACAAGGCTTAGAGTTGATGATAATAAATGCATTTACACAGCTTTCTAAAAATGTTGCAAAATGTTTTTAAACAAGTCGATATCATACAAAGAATGGCCCTGAATTATGTTACCGCTGTCTAATCTGTGAACCACAAGTTCTTGGCTTGAACAACTTGTTATTACGCCGAGTCCAATCTAAAAGTATTTGGGAGGGAAACAGATAAAAAGTGAGTCATGTTTTTTCCTGTGCTGTTCACGCTGTACTGTACATGTTGGTATCTTGTTCTGTGCTGCATAGTTTCAGTACAGTTTGGTACTGACTGATTGATGAGCAGGAAAGAAAAGAGAAGAGCAGTTTTGAATCTGTGTTACATCTGGGAAAGGAAGAAACTGAACATAGTGTAAAAACTAAATCCCTTCTTTTCATGACCCAGTGCTGCAACAGAGATTTCCAGTCAAAACATCCATCCATTATCTATACACCACCTCGTCCTCACTAGGGTCGTGAGGGGGCTGGAGTCTATCCCAGCTGATTTAGGGTGAAGGCAGGTTCACCTGGACAGGTAACCAGTCCATCACAGGGCTACACTTAGAGACAGACAACCAAGCACACTCACATTCACACCTACGGACAATTTAAAATCACCAATTAACCTCAACAGGTTTTTGGACTTGTGGGAGGTAGCCGGAGAACCCGGAGCGAACCCACGCTGCACGGGGAGAACATGCAAACTCCAAGCAGAAAGATCCCGGGTGTCCTCACCAGGACCCCAACGGGCGACTTTCTTGCTGCGAGGCAACAGTGCTAACCACCTTGCAGCCCTTCAGTCCTGTCAAAACAGAGTTGATTCATTTATCAACCAGGGCAGAGTGGACTGGTTTAGCACAGGAAGCACATCATACAACACAATCTAAATTTAAAAATGCAGATCGCAAAAGAAAATAAAGGAGTCTTACTTGTCTCACTGACATACACAGGAAAAAAAATGCCCTTAAAACAACCCGTATAGCTCTCAGGACTGCTCTATACAAAGATATTTAAATAATTCCCAACAAAAATCAATCAAATACCCGTCAAACAGTGATATATTGACAGCACAGCTCTGCACAGGACAGTTTGGGAACAGGATAGGGGTCAGGGTGAAGCCGACATAGGTCGCAGCTAATTTAAAGTACATGCCATCGGCCTCCAGCTCGATCACTCATGCTGAACAGTAACTTCACAGCATTGTGGTCTGAATACACAAGAACCAGGGTGGAGCTCGAACCAACACAAACTTCAAAACGCTGTAATGACAAAAGCAATGCCAGGGCTTCCTCCTCGACCACATGGGGCTTAAGATGCTTTCTTTGCTTCAGTAATAAAAACAAGCAAGAATACTTTTCAACATTTACTGGTTCCAGCTATTAATAGTGTAATAATCTTTTATACAAGGGTACATTTATGATTTTAAATTTATGGTAAGGCCAAGTAATGCATTTGCAGCCTGCAAAAGATGAGATGAATGTAAAAATATATCACCTGTGTTAGTGCTGAGCAAATTGATGTTGTATTTTCATCACCGTAGCAATGTAAACATGTGAAGTAAACATTTGTTAAAGGCTCTCTTCAATGCATATAATATAAAGTATTATTTTACATGTACATGCACTATGGATTCACATTTACATTGGACCTGTTAGATGAAACCCCAGCTAGCTGTCGCCTACCTTCAGATTCACTGATGTCAGGTTGGTGGTGATTGCACAGTTAGTAGCTTAGGAAGGAGAGAATATTGAGGGGAAATGTCAGGGAGGTGTTACTGAGTTTAAAAGAATTTTTAAAAGGAAGCAAGGCAATTTCTTACAGCTATAATTTCTTATTTATACCAATGTTTGGTTTGATTATTTTGGTATTTGTGTGGGATTTGTGTAGTGACTGATTTACCTGTTGATTAAACTGAAATTTAAATCTAGACTAGTCTAGAAGTCCAATCTGGAATCAGACATTCAGCCTCAGTACATCCCATTAACTTTCGGAAATGTAATGTTTGCCTTCATCAAAGTTGAATGGAAGCATATCTTGATCAATTCATTGCCGTGATAGATTTGAGTTAAATTTTCAGACTAAGCGGGATCACACTGTCTACGAGTAAACAATGTATTGGTTTAACATGTGTGGCTAATGTTGGGAAGCCATGCTAATGTCACATACGTATGCTAAATGTGGTTGAATATTGCTCCAGTCCAGTGGTTAAATGGCCGTTTATTCCGGCACAGCCGATATACAACCTTATTTTCATCTCTTAGGTTAAAATACTGTGAAAACATACTGAGTGTTTCATGTTCAAAATCATTTTTCATTCCCTTATGTGTGGGGCCTGTATTAGCAGTGTACCTCCTAAAAGCAGAAGGCAAAGTAAAAGTATAGCTAAAAGGAACAATAATATTTGTTTGTTTATCTCAAGTCATATTATCATCAATGCAATATTCAAAAAGGCCGTCCCACATCGCAGATTTTCCTCTTATTGTGCACTGTAGTCAACACATGTTTGTACTTTATTTGACCTTTTTACCAAAAACTATCTGTCCACCCCTCAGTGCTGGATTTTGTACGATGTTTGACTTTGAATCACCCGAAGCAAATTTATTTTTCATGCAGTTTTCTGTGTTTTGAACGAACCCTATCCACATATTCTGCGTGTCTGGATTGTGCAGAGTCAACCCCGTCTGTAAAAAAAAAAAAAAGAAAGAAAGAAAAATTGTTTTCTAAGTCACGTCCTGCAAATATGACCCAGTATTTCAACCTCCCTCCTCATTAGTGGAAATGCGTTTGTGTTTCGTTACGTAACGGCCCACTCTCAGGAGAATACGACTTATCCAGCAGGCCTGCCTTCCAGCGGCCGTCACAGTCATATCTCATAGTACAAGAAGACGCTCTGATTAAAACTGCTTTGGCCTTGCCCGAAGCTCTCTCACCAACTACTTCCAAGTAATTTATCTTATTGTCGTGAGTTAATATGTTTCGTCTCCTCACGCGGTCTTTTTTTGGCCTTTCTTGGGCGTCTTAATGCTGTTTCCTCTTGGCTGAGGTGAAGCTAAATACTCTGCAATGTGGCTCAGTCTCTGACTTAAGAAGAATGGTAGGAATTCTAGTTGGTTTTCAAAGTGTAATGCCAAAACAAATATCCTCTCCTGCTTTTTTTTTTTATTCACACAGCGCCGTAGGCTCTCTGCAGCTTCTCTGCTTGTGCCGCTGGTTCTAAAGTATCCCCTTGTAGGCCAGAAGATCAAAAAAGTGGGTTATGATGGGTGTGCTGCCAGCCTGAGTCATGCCCCCATTTCACTAAGCCTGGGCCTGAGATGTCAGCAGCACACTGATTTCCACTTCAGTTACCCAGAAAAAAACCCCAACAACTCAAAATCCTGGCCATTGTGCTCAACTCAAATTTGAACTCTGCACACGTTTGGTGCGGCTCGGTTGTTTGCTGACGTGTACGTTGTTTGTAAAAGTTTGAAGAGCGCTCGACGCGTCTTGAGAAGACGTCGGATCCAAAATGAAAAAAATCTGCGATTCGTTGTTTGTATTTGTGGATCAACACTCGGGCGTTTAATCACGGCGTGCCTGCGCAGGAGTTGGTGTGTCTGTATGTTTACACTTTCTGCAGACGGTGGGATTTGTGCTGAATGTAGGCCAGCAGAATCCCTCTTACGTCAAAGGCAGGCAGGCGGGCAGATGCGGGGAGAGAGCTGCTGGTGGTTGTGCAGCTGTGGCCATGGAGGAGGCTGTGGCGCACATCAGTCTGCCAGAGCACCGCTGGCGGTGAACGGGGAGAGACGCAAATAGGACGAGACGGAGAGCGCCGACGATGAAGACCGTCCTCAGCCTGCACAGGAAATGGGCCCACGCGGTCAAGACCATTCGCATCCTGCAGGGACTCGTGAGTGCGGTTCTGCTACCGGGGGGGCTCGGATTTCGATCAGATCTGTGTTGCGTTCAGGCGGCAACTCGTTCTGTAACGGACCCGAGTGTTGCTTTAACGAGTCAAGTTTTGTTTTGAAATCAGGGATCCAGAATTGCAGAAAAGTGGCGCTGAGAGGGATTGTTTGGGTCAAAATTGGTGTTTTTTAACCGGGAAAAGATGACGTAAGTAGTTTGCAAAACGAAATCCGTGACACTGACTCAGTGGTTTGTTTTTGTAAAGAGGTTCAGGTTGTTGTGTACTTTGGAAGTCAGCTTGAACTTGTTTGTCCATGAGGTAGTGTTTTTGACAAAGTTTGTGGCTGTGGTGCTGATGGATGGAGTAAATTATTGATTAGTTAATACAATTAAATAAAGTTAAAATTTGAAAAGTACTGGCTTCTCAATTGCAAAAATCAGTTTTGACTGTCGCGCAACATCAGCTTGGGCTCTGAGTTCTCACGTTTATTCTACTGCTTAATTAAAATATAATTATTGTCCAGTTGATGCTGGAAACAGATTATGCAGGTTGTCATTGTTTTGGTTGTTAGCTGGCTCTGTTTAGCAGGCGTGTGCTTTCATGTAACCTGTTGGTGGTTTCATGCAACAGTGGGTCCGAAGAAAGTTTCCTCCTCAGTGTGCTTTTCAAAGTTCTTGAAGTTTAACCGTTCTGATCAATAATTAATCAACAGAAGCGAGAAGTTTTTTGTAGTCCAACATGCTGTAAGCAGCCCGGCGAAGGCTCGTCATTGTTCTTCTGGGAGCTCCTGATTGTGTAACGACAGCGTAGGCTAATGAACTGACTTTGTCGTTACATCACGTCGTACATTATTAATCTGTTTGGTGGAATGAAACCACCCGTGGTAATCTTTCCTTTTCCCTCCACAGAACCCGGTCATGGAGGAGACCGTGTGGGAGCAGTACACCGTGACCCTGCAGAGGGTGAGTCCATCTGCACCGGAACACAGTCCCACCTCATCTCGTTTAAAACGTTTACTTGTTTCGGCTGTAAAACCCAAGCTGCTGTTCCCAAGTGACTCACTGGAGAGTGCATTTAAATTATTAGTTTGATACTTTGCAGTCAAGAGAACAGAAAGCTGCTCAGACTGCAGACAGCCGGACTGAAGTCATGCAGTCGTGTAAAAAGTTAGAGATTGATATATTATAAATTTGATTTCACTGTACGGTGTGTAACAGACACACACAGACTATATATATATATGAAACTATATCATTTTAATGTCGAGCTTCTTAAACTTGTGAAACATCAAGACTTTCGGAGTTTCCTTTTCTTTTTCATTAATATTTTTCTCAGTTTTTAGACCAAAATAAAGTAAGGAAACAAAAACAAAAACATGTAAAACTTCCTCTAATTTTACTTATTTAGAGCCAGCCATTAGAAAGACGGAAGTAAGCAACAAGATTTAGCAACTAAACAGACATTTTAATCATTTAAAGTTGGTTAAAAGCAAAACAAAGCAAACAGGATACTGAATATACGACTAGGAGCAAAAACACTGCAGCAAAATAAATGCTGATGTTGCTCCATGTATTCTCAATCTACAAATTAGCCACATTTTCACGATGTCAACTGTATAAATTAATATGTTTATTATCTGTTTACAACTTGCTGTGTTGCACCCAAATGCCCAAAATATTAACTAACGCAGTTTAACTACATAAAAAGAGCACCAAATTTCTATAAAATAGATTGCAGTGGTTTAAATACAACCCTGTTATTTAACATTACATCTAGATAGCTCTAAAAGCAAATCAAAAATCAGAAATTTTGAATAAATGTTTGGATTGTTGATAGTTTTAGTCAGTTATCAACCAAATCTACCAGATTTTTTTCCCTTTTGACATTAATTTTTTTCAAATTTTGTGTCTGAAAAGTCACAAAATCACATTATTTTCATAGTTTGATATGTAAATCGTAAACTATAATATTTGATCAAAGATTACAAGGATGCTCAATGCCAGCTTTAGGTAGTTAACAGCCTGTAATTTGGTGATAGGAACGATTCACGTTATTGATGCTCCTGTTAAGTTTGTATATGTTAAATTTGCGCCACATCCCCACACCAGCCGACACTCAGGTTCTGCTGTTAATGTTGAACACGTGTGCGACTGTGTGAGCAGAGCGAACCAGTTGAGCTTAGGTAATCAACATGATGAGCTCATTGTCCCGTGCTGCGGCTCACTGAAGCCAGAAAAGCAGATTTAGTATTTAAAAAAAAAAAAAAAAAAAAAGGTCCTCTGCTGCAGGCATGTGACCCCCACATCTCAACCCCACCACAGCCAGCTGTCGCACTCTGCTCCGGACATTCACTGTTTCATTCTCTGCTCCTGTTTGTTAACTGAACAGTTCTCTTTTTATTTTTAAATATGTTGCTTCAGAACGTGTCTCACCTTGTTTAAGGAAAAGACGTCCCTGCAAGAGTCTGAACCTGAAACTAAACATGCTTGATAATATTCTTGTTATGATACAACACATTCATACAACGTTCATTGTCAAATTAAGTGGAAATCATTTATGTCGCAGGTTTAAAAGCAACCTGAGTTGACCAAAGTTATGTCAGATAGGCAGCAGAAGATGATGTGCAGACAGACGATGTAAAACATGAATGCAAAGACAATGTAAACGTTGTAAAATCAATTCGTAAGTCATGTATAAGTAGTCTACAATACCAAAACAGGCAAAGGAGGATAGCAATCTGTAAGATTAGTTTCTAAAATTACAATAAATGTGTAAGATAAGGACAATTAGGAGCAGTGAAAAGCCAATAAAAACACGAGTTTTTACTTGAAAGTATCAATAGTGGATGAATATGTGATTGAACGAGGATTTCTGTTCTGTAGCTTTCGAGCTTTTTCTGCTCCAGTAGTTACTTATAGTTAGTTTAACTAACTACGATAACAATATATAAATTATGACGTGTTAGAATCGGCTAAATGTTCATCTTCTGTTGACATGACAGCAAAAATAAACTGGTTCAGGAAAGGTAACATAAACATAATATAGTGCTATAAGGCAGGTAACGCACACACAAAATGTATAAAATCAGATTGTTGGTTTGAATAAGCAAATTTGAATTTATTTTTCTCATGATATATGTTTACTGTGGTCAAATTTCTACATGTAAAATGGATGTGAAGTGGGGAGGTGAGAAGAAAATTTGAACCTTTATTGCTTTTGTTATCTCAATGGCGAAGAAAGCCTGATGTGAATTTTTGTTTTTAAAAGTCAAGGAGTTTTTGGGTAGAACATGCAGCATGTGGACACATCTGGAGGACAAACGAGACAATCTGTTGCTTCAACTTCCATCAAACACCGGACATTTCTGATCCAACTCGTCACAAAAATACATCCACCTCTAAATACATTTTTATAGATTTTGCCAAACAACAGCTTAGCAGTGCACCAAAAAATATCCAAGCAAGTCATTTTTTAAATAGCAGAGAATCACGTCATTGTTAAAAATTGCTTGGCTTCACGTTTTCTGCAGTTGCATGCCTCTGTCTTAATCTATTTTGTCTCGAAAATGTGACATTATGGCATCATCAACCACCAACAATCAGTTTTTTTTCATGATTTTTGTAATTGTTTAAGTCTTCGCTTGATATTTTGATGACAGGAAATATTTCTTTCTTTTACTATTTTCTGTAAAGATTACTGCAAAAGAGACTGTTCATGTCATCTTCTCCAGCGTTTGTCTCCCTGCTCGGCACTTTCGCCCTCCCTTTGCCTCCGCGGCCATCTGCTAGAGACAGGGGGAAGTGGTGAATTGTGTGTGTAGGGTTTTTTTTTTTTTTTTTTTAAGTACAGATGGGAGGGAGGGGATAAAGAGACGGGGTCAACAAATCTCTGACCTAATCTCATCTGGGCAAACTGGAGCAGTGGCAGGTAGAATCATTTGGAGTTCAAAACAAAACAAAAAAACATCCCCAAGACAAGAAGCGTGAAGCAGTTTGTGTATAAAAATCAGAAAAAGCGCACACGTGCTCGCTCACACTTGAGAATTTTACGAAGCCGAGGATTAGCGTCGTGATTCAGAGGAGCTGCAGAAGAAGGTGCACATACATGTTTCTGCTGTAATCACATTTAAAATCCCTTTGATCACCGTGTACAATGCAGCTATGATTATGCAGCGCGAGCCGACACACGCCACGCGGATTACATGACCTCTCTCACACACGCAGAATAGATTCCACATGATTTACATGATTCCCGCCATGTCGCCATCAGGATCCAAAGATGGGCTTCGGCATCGCCGTGTCGGGAGGGCGGGACAACCCCAACGAGGACAGCGGCGAGACGTCCATCGTGGTGTCCGACGTCCTGCAGGGAGGTCCGGCTGACGGATTATTGTTGTGGGTGCCTTTTTTTTTTGTTGTTTTCTTATCATCTTAATCCCTAAATTCCACCCAGAACAGTCAGAAAATACACTTTTAGTTCAATGTTGATATGAATTTGCGTTTGTGTTCAGCGAGAATGACCGAGTGATCCAGGTGAACGCCATCCCCATGGAGGGGGCCATGCACTCCTTCGCCGTCTCCACCCTCAGAAAATGTGGCAAAGTCGCAAAAATTGTGAGTAAAGCTTTTGTTTTGTTTGCTTCTTAATAACGCTGACACAAGAACAGTTTCTTCATCAAACAGGAACGACTCGCTCTAAATCCCAACCCAAAGTATGTGCTTTATATCTCATATGCAATCCCAGAAATCTTTGCTCCATTCATCAAACTACCTCACGTCTATAAGGTGTCAGGAACATTTATTGTTTAATAAGTGTCTGGTCCACTTTAAACATGGTATTTTAAACATTTTTGCAGTTGCAGACAGTAGTTGTACGCTCATTTTCCATTCACATCCTGTATATCACACACCTGTTTATATTTAATCCCACAAACCTTTGTCCCGTTGCTCTTTCTGTTGTTTATTTCGTGTATTTTGCACTAACTGTGGTTCATTCTAAACATGCTCTTTTACACATTTCTGTCATTTTTGTTCTGTAGCCCCATGTGTTTTATTTTAACTACTTTGAGATCTGAGCAAACATCAGAATCAAATTCAATAAAGCTGATTCTGATTCTGAAATTGTTCCTATTCCTTGTGGGTTTTAAAGCTGCACTGAAAAATTTAATCACAAGGATGCCTCTCTGCGTTGAGCTCCTAAAAAGGCTACAAACTCATAAGATTAATCTGTGCAAAGTTAGGATTTATTGATTTAGATTGTTCTTAGTTTAATCTCTGACTTTTAAAAAAATAATATTTTATGGATAAATTCTGTCTGTGCTCATCAACAGACAGTGAAGAGGCCCAGGAAGGTTCCAGTTAACCTGCTGAACCGCCCGCCGTCGCCCGACGACAGAGTCTTCAACAACGACTACAACGACGAATACAACTACGAGCAGGACCGCCGCAGCGTCTACAGCGGCCGGAGTGGCGGCGGGCGAGACCACAGCCTGGAGAGGGAGCGAGGCGGCGGCGGCGGCTACATGGACTCTGGCTACCAAACACGTGAGCGCGACTATGACAGGGACTATGACCGGCGGGAACGTGGCCGCAGCACAGAGCGAGACCTCAGCCCGGACCGGCAGTACCGGAGGGACGGCAGCCGAGGTCGCACTCTGGACCGCGAGCGCAGCCCCGACCGCCGCTACCGGAGCGACCACGTGCTGGACCGCGACTACAGCCCGGACAGGAGGTACCGCAGCGAGCGCGCCTTGGACCGAGACCACAGTCCGGACCGGCGCTACCGCAGCGAGCGAGCCCTGGACCGCGAGTACAGCCCAGACAGACGCTACCGCAGCGAGCGAACGCTGGACCGGACCAACAGTCCTGACCTGCGCTACGGACGCGATGGCCACAGCCCCGGACGAGGCCGCGACCGCAGCTTCGAGCGGGGACGAATCCACAGCGACCCGAGGAAGTACGAGGAGCCGATGAAGCGGAGTGGCAGCAGGGACCGCCTGGACCGAACGCCATCGCCCGCCGCCGCACCAATCCCCCTGCCTCGACCCGCCAGAGAACTGCCGAACCTGGAGCCGCTGGAGAAACCTCTGAATGTGCTGCTGCTGAAGAACCGTCCCAACGAAGGTGAGAAGCTGACAGACGTTATCACCAAAGTTACACTGATAGACGTCACTCTAACTTTCAAGTTACAGCATGCAAAGTTTAGTGACATAGACAAGTTTTGATGAATGATGAAATTTGAAATAATGTTGCCTTAATAGGCTGCATGCACCAACAATCATCCATTTTCCACTGCAGGAACTTATGAGCCATATCGAAGCAGCCCAAAACTTTTGCGCATGTTCTCACTACAAGAACCTCGTCTGTAGAACCTCTTTCAAAAACCGCTTTCTTTTGCTTCTAAAGTGCCCTGAAAAACTGCTACATGGGTCTCAGCTGTGATCGATTAAACTTAGAGACGACAACAATCGCCATTTTTCTTTCCTCTCGATATTGAGCAGCAGTCTTCTCCTCTCTGACATAATGATAATAATTTAAATAAATAGAATAATCTTTATAGAGTTCTTGGCAAGATTTAAATTGCAAAAAGAGAAATAAGACATAGAGGCGTAAAGTCATCAGGATTTAAGAGACGGATATAAACACTGGATGTCCTATTAGACCAGTCATGTTAAAAAATTTAAATAATAGACCGTTCAAAGGAAATTAAAATCAAATAAAATCAGGAAACGCTCTCCAGTATGTTTAAAGATGCAACTTGAAGATGTCGCTGACTCAGCTGACCTGATTTCGTTCCCTGGAAGAGACAAAAGACTCTCATTCATCCACAGCTGCTGTTTCAAAACAAGTGACACAGTCTCAATGAAGAAACAAACGAGCTGTAACTCTGTAGAAAGCAGACTTTTAATGGACTTTATTTTTTATTGTTGTTTTTTCCCCCCATATCGTACACGCTGTTGTGAAAATTAAGGCTAGAATGTTGAAGCGAGACTGGATTTAACCAGGAACTCTTTTGCTTTTTTGATACGACACAAGTTATATGAATGTTGTTGTTTTCCAGAGTACGGACTTCGTCTGGGCAGCCAGCTCTTCATCAAGGAGATGACCAGCACCGGGCTAGCCAGCAGAGATGGAAACCTGCAGGAAGGAGACATTATACTGAAGGTAACGAGCTGAAAGTTTTTGCTGTTTCTCTGCGGCGAGAAGCGTCCGAACGCCTCCTGACCTCTCCCTCCTCCCCCGTCAATCAGATCAACGGCACGGTGACGGAGAACCTGTCCCTGAGCGACGCCGGCAAGCTGATCGAGAAATCTCGCGGGAAGCTGCAGCTGGTGGTGCAGAGAGACCGACGGCAGGTTCTGATCCGAGTCCCGCCGATGGTCGACAGCGACTCGGAGCTCGATGGTGAGAGAATCTCGAAACTGAAAAGCAGCAGCTCCTATCCAGCTTAAAGGCGAATCACCACCACCACCACCACCACCACCACCATCAACATATATCCACTACGAACTTCACATTGATCAACTGTGGAAACATTGTTGGCTTTGCTGTTGCTGTATCTGTCAATCAAACCTGTTTTCCCTTCATAATAATAAAGGTTTTACTCACATCAGTTTATAGTTTTATTTAAACACGATTAAAAAAAACAAAGCGGTGGTAGCGCTATGAGCTAACCAGAGAGTCACCCAAACAACCATCACTCTTCCACCCTCATGATTACTCACTCTTTTATACCTGTTTTTGGTGTCACATGACCAGACGGCACGCTGCGATTGGTCAGAACCAATCGAGATAAGTGGTGTGAGTGGATTGTTCACTGACCAAATGTTAGCGGGGAGGAGGGGGAATAGCCCAAAGACCTGTGACCCACTTTGTCTGCTTTTGGGACTGAGTGTGTGTGTGTGTGTGTGTGTGTGTGAACGTCCTCACTCGCCTCCAGCAGGGTGATCTAATCCCCAATCATAATCCCGCTATCGGATATGACAGAATTTCATTACGTTAAGGTTCGCACCGCAGCGGCCGTCTGGTTTCTGCCGTCCGGCTTTGACAACAATAGTGACTGTATGTGGTGTGTGTAAAAAAACAAAAAGAAAAGATGGTGAGAAAATGTGGATTTTAAGAGCTGCAGAGTTCAAATCACCGCTTGATTTATCCGCTGTAACGACGTCACTGCTGCTCTGTGGAAACACACGTAAATGTCAAAAGTTTCAGCGCCTCGTTTGCCGTGATTAAGATCTGCGCGGCTGCTGATGCACGTAATTAGTTCTCAGCTACGAGTCCAAGTCTGACCTTCATTTGTCTGTTTTTGCTGCTTTCATCACCTGTGGGCCATTTGAATCACGTAAAAAGCCTCATTATGTAAAAATTATAAGAGCGTCAAGGAGAAGTTCAGCATTTTCACAAATATCTAACAGAATGTGAATATTCTACCGACACTTGAGTGTTGCTTCAACATGTTTGTCGTTTGTTTCGGCAGATATCTCTGAGATCGAGTCGTACCGATCGTACTCTCCGCAGGACGACAGACGAGGCCATCACTCCGACCTCTCCTCCCACTCCTCCAATGAGAGACTCAGAGACAAACCCAGGTATTCTTTTAAAAATTCATTTCTGACATGCCACAAACCGTAAAGACAAAAAAGAGAAATCACAAAAAAAACTCCCAAATTATGTCTCAAGTAGAAGTCGAGTAGAACGAAGTTTAGCTTAATAACTCTTCTTACTGTTTTCTTTAAACTTTATACAGCTCTTACATTTTCTTAAACTATGTTATAGTCGTACCCATTTTGACATTGTTGTCCAGATTATTCCACAAGTTGAGCCCACAAACATCTGCTCTTCATGGTGGTACGAGCAAATAGCTTTTTTTAAAATGTGAATTTCCTTTTAATTCATAGTTGTTAAAGGATATTTTTAATTAATTCATAACAAGCGCACTTAACGTGGGTCGTGCAGACGTTGCATTTGTCGTGGAGGTGTCAGGAAACAAGGATTTTTAAGATGACGTTTAAACTTAATAAACACCAAAGACAATTCTTTTGCTAGATGTTGCTCAGAAAAGCTAAACAAACTAACATGAGAAATGCTTTGCTTAATACAAAAGCAACAACATAAATATCACACACTATTTAAAATGCAAATACGGTAAATGAACTAAAACAGAACTGAGTGAGACATGTAGAATAAATTGATTTTGATTAAATATCCTGACTTCAGCTCATTTAGAGGAACCTCGGAAAGATGACATTCGGATAATTCTTCCCGTTTTTACGGTTTCTTGCGATGATAAATGGTGTCAACTGGTAAATAATAACACAAAAACAAAATTGATTTCCCACAATTAAAAGATTTAATTGCATAATTTAGAACTTCTTATAGTCATGAACTAAATATGTTTATATGCAGTAGTGGAAAACATCAAGTAAAGCTTCTGTTAAATGTGTTTCTCTTAACTTTATTTTTGTTGTTATTTTTTTAGAAAACTCACAGGAAATGAACCCAGATTGAATTAAATATCCTCTGATGTTTATTATTGATGTATTATTAAATACAGCAGAAATAAACCAAGATAAAGCAGAATAATGTTCATCGATGCTTCATGAAGCTCAGCCGGTCCGTCACGTTAAATATCAGAATTACCAACAGTGATAATGACGCGTTATTTAAAACTGTTGTGCATCAATTTAATGCTTTGAAGGTTTGAATTCAAGTGTAAAATGTGTATTTGTGGCTGGATTTTGCATCTGATTATGCTAAAATTTGTGATGTTACCAGAGAGGACCCACCGAACAGAATGGCTAAAATGGGCGCCATGCCGACGCCGTTCAGAGGCGCCGACCGAGGCGTTGAGGACACGCCCCCTTTGCAGGCAGAGAGGGAGGAGCCTCGATCAGCGACGCCACCAGGTGAACATTATTCTGCTTCTGAATGTCCAAAGCTGCATTAAAAGAGCAGATCATGTGAATAAAGTGAAATGTGAACGAGTAAAATAAAAGTTTCTGTCCTGGACCAGCCGTCACCGTGGCGCCGAAGGTTCACGCTCCCCCCAAGGTGCCGCTGAAGCCGAGCTTGGAGGACCAGGAAGTGTATGGGTACGTAGTTCACAAAGAGGGAAGCTTTTCTGGTTGCTGTGCTTTGTTTTTTGGGAAGCTTTTATGTGACGTTCGTCTTCTTTTTCTGCTCCTTGATGCAGTCCAAACACGATGATGGTGCGTTTCCAGAAAGGCGACAGCGTCGGCCTGAGGCTGGCGGGAGGAAACGATGTGGGCATCTTCATCGCTGGCGTTCAGGAGGACAGTGCAGCCGAGCAGGAGGGTCTGCAAACAGGAGACCAGATCATGAAGGTGAGGCTTCTTTACGTCCACATTCAAACCCTGCAGAATCAAATAAGTTAATAGAAAAACACTGAATGTTTTCATCTTGATCAGAAAATGGAGACTAAAGACATAATGAGTCATATCTCATTATCATGTGAGATATTGATTTACTGCATCAGAATTATTGGAAGTGTTAGTTTTTTCTGTTCTAGTCTTGCTCTTTGTATTTTTATTCATGTTTTTATTCCTATTACTTTTCTACGAGTCACTGCAGCTTCTCATGTTGTGTCATTTTGTCGTCTGAGCAACATCTGGCACGAGGATTTCCTTCAAGATTAATAAAGATTTAAGCTCAGTTTGACTTAACATAACTTAAACTAGCTTAGCTTAACGTAACTTAAATTAGCTTCACTTCAAGTAACTTTATAAAAGGGTTTAATTAACATTCTGTACAATCATTGAAGGTTTGGTCCAAAATGTTATGTAATGTCTAACCTGAATTCACCCCCAACTGGTTTAATATAATTTAATGTCAGTTAATAATGACTGGGTTTAATAGTGTAGATTCTAATTAACTGATTTTCTGGCAGTTCCTGTCTCGCTAATGACCTCCTAATAACTTATTTAACTTGTGCACAAGCTGAAAACTTTGCACAAAAATGTATTTCATGTGTAAAAACAATGTATTTATTGTATGAGTGTTGTAATAATATTCTGCACCATAATGCTGCTTCTAATTTGTCTGTTTCAGGTGAACAACATGGACTTCAGGGGGATGGTGCGTGAAGATGCCGTCCTCTACCTGCTGGAGATCCCCAAAGGAGAAGACGTGACCATTCTGGCACAGAGCAAACCTGAAGGTACCGACTAACAAAAAGAAAAAGTAGCACGAATGTCAGCGATTAAACCAATGATAAACATAGCAGCAAATGAAGCAAAACTTTCACTTTGGTGCAGTAAAAAGGATGCTCATGTGTCCTGTTCAGTGCAGTAAAAATACATGCAAGATTTATGAGTAAATACATTTACAGAGACCATGTAGGTAAAAAATGAAAGAGGCCCACGATCCAGCAGATCAAACACTACTTCCTGTTTTTAGCTTGATTCTGTGGTCCTTAGTGTAGTCCTGGATGGGCACACTATGATATTCTTTTCCTCCCGTTTTAGTGTACAAGGACATTTTAGCGTCTGGCAGAGGCGACTCCTTCTTCATCAGAACCCACTTTGAGTACGAGAAAGAGGCTCCGCAGAGCCTCCCGTTCTCCAGAGGGGAGATCTTCAAAGTAACGGACACGCTTTATGACGGCAAGCTGGGAAACTGGCTGGCGATCCGCACCAACAAAGACAACCAGCTGCTGGAGAAAGGAATCATCCCCAACAAGAGCAGGTACATGCTGGTTGGGGAGCTTCATATACTGGATGTGGGCTGAAAGATTTGTCAGAAAAATGCTTCTGAAGGTGAGAAATAGGTGCTTTAAAAATTCCACAAGGAGCAAAAACCACTGAAATAGCAAATTAAGTTCAGTAGCTCCTGAAACACATTGACTATATTAATAAATGAAGTTCGGCCAGAAAGAAATTCGCTTAAAGTTTAATGGCATAATCTGGAAGTGATGCAGAAACCGAGCCTTTAAAGTCAATAAAACTTCAAGACTGATGTCTGCCTGAAGTACATGAGTGTCTATAATTTATATCCTGTTTGTATCCCTGTAACTTTTGTCATTAAGATGCTGCAAGACCCGACTTAGAGCGCTTTCTGTGACTTTGGATAGTGTGTGTTCAGGCTGCTCTTGTGCAAAATACGTTAGAAATCAAAGAAAATCAATGCAGTGAATTTTGCAAAACCAAATACGTCCGTGTTTGTTGGCAAACTGAAAGAAGGGAGTCAGGACCTCCGCAGGGAGTTTGTGGGATTAAAAACAAGACAAAAATAATATTCTGTGTAATGTTATTGTTGGCAAACTACCAGCACAAACTCTTCATTCTTCGTTTAGTGGCTGAAAAGCAGCTGCTAGCAACACCTAGATCCAACAGCTGTACATCAGCAGTCGTCAGAAACATGCCGAGAGCGTACGTGAAACTTCTCGAGACCTCACATTTCTTTTGTAAACTTTGTCCCACAGAGCGGAGCAGATGTCGAACGTCCAGAACGCTGCTCGGGCTGCATCGGGCAACGACAGAGGAGACTTCTGGAGGCTCCGAGGCCAAAGAGCAGCCAAGAAGAAAGACCTTCGCAAGAGCCGGGAGGACCTGAGTGCTGCCCCGGTGACCACTCGGTTCCCCGCCTACGAGAGGGTGGTGTTACGAGAAGGTACCAAATAAAATGTCCTCCTGAGGTTTAGATGCTGCCGCGTGTTTGTCCTGAGTTAACATCCTGTCTGTTGTTTTGTTCAGCTGGCTTCAAGAGACCTGTGGTGATATTTGGACCCATTTCTGATGCGGTGAACGATAAACTGGCCAACGACATTCCCAACGACTTTGTTGTCGCCAGTAAGTGTCGTCTCCACTTAAAATAACACAGTAGCGACAAAAACAAGTCGTCTGCTTTGTGATTAATCTTCTCTCTTCTTTCAGAAACGGAACCAAAGGACGCAGGAACTGAGAAATCCTCCGGCGTGGTGAGACTGAACACCATCCGACAGATCATTGAACAGGTACAGCGGAGAAGCGATGCTGTTTTATGTGAATGCCGTTACGTTGTGCGATATTTAACCTCCTGCTGCTGCTCCAGGACCGCCACGCTCTGCTGGACGTGACTCCCAAAGCCGTGGACACCCTGAACTACACCCAGTGGTATCCCATCGTCATCTTCCTGAACCCCGACAGCAAGCAGGGCGTCAAGACCATGAGGAGCCGCCTGATGCCGGGATCCAACCGCAGCGCCAGGAAACTGTACGAGCAGGCGGTCAAGCTGAGGAAGACCTGCTCGCACCTCTTCACTGGTGGGTTTTACCCTCAATGTGGACGTTAACAGGATCATGTAACCCCAGTCAGAGATAACGGGTATCACGAAGGGAGTTGCCAACGTTCTTCGTTAACTCAGGCTTTCTGCTTCGAACTTGAACTAAAGCGGCGCATCACAGGACTCTGCTTCTGCACCAAATAGACGTGTAATATGTAGGTAGATTGTGTTATAATAGGAGTAACTTTATTTATGTGGCACCTGTTTGAAATAGAGTTCACAAAGACAAAAAGTAGACTATTGAACAACAACAACATATGATATAAAGAGAACCAAAAAAGCCACATCCAAGTGAAGGAAAATAGAGGGTAAAACCATTAGGACAAGGCCAGAAGTATTAGTAATACTGGTAATATTAAATAAATAAACTATTCGGTCAAACTCTAAACATAAGTAGCCACGGTGATCTAGCAGAGTAAAGCAGGTTTTGACCTGGAGGAATAAATCAGACATGGATGTTTGAATGAGAGGCCTTTTCAGAGACGCAAACTCATCACTTTTCAACAGAAAATGTTCATCTTTCTTTTTCAAAATAGGCCACCTATGAGATAAAAATGGAGTTTGTCTTCCTGCAGCTTTAGCTTCGTAGCCTGCAGTTTTTCTAAGTGGACGCGGTGCAGAAATGTGAAAATTGTAGGTTTTTTGACAAACAACACGAACATGTTCCTGACACGTCTAAAATGTGTGAAGTGTGATGTTGGACTCCTGTTAAAAAAACAAAACAAAACACTGCTCTGATGTTCCTGAGCTGATTTCCAACATGCTTTTGTCTGGTTGTCTTCTTGTTTTTGTCTTATTAATGTGTTCGGCTCCCAAATCTGTTCTGTTTTTCTAAATAATGACTGTTAGAGTTAAAATACTTCAAGTAACTACAAATGAGCGTGTTTTAACGAATCTTTTTCAAATATTTCTCCCTCAGGCCGCCACAGTTCTCTCCTTCGTTACCCCTCACCTGTCGAAATTCCACGTTTTTATAGAATACAGATATTAAAAGACACATGGAATAAACCTTTTATGATTCACACTTACAATTTCCAGAATCGGTTTTCTTGCCAAATGTGGTTTCAAATACACAACAGTACATAAAACATCAAGCACATTACAGTTAAGTAGAGAATTTACAAAGAAGGATGAAAAGCTTTAAACACAAATCAAGTGTTAGGAGTCAAAAAAACAGCATATGAAGTGAATCCAGGGGATTTTAGGTGATAAAAAGGTAATAGAAACATTTACTATGTGCATAAATGTGAAAGTTGTTGCCTCTTAACTCATGTTGTAAGTTTTGTTTTTCTGCTTATTCAGCAACCATCGACCTGAACTCGGCCAACGACGCCTGGTACGGCAGCATCAAAGACTCGATCCGGGAGCAGCAGGACCGAGCCGTGTGGGTGTGTGAGGGCAAGGTGAGGCTTAGCTTAGCTTTGTTAGCCCACTCATCTGGATTCTGGAGGGTTTTTTATCTGCCAGACATCTTTGAAAATCTGTTCTCATGCCTTCTCTGTGTAAGCACTAACTATCCCGTCACTTCCTCTCCTCAGCTGGACGGTTCAGAAGAAGACCTGGACCTGCACGACGACCGCATGTCCTACCTGTCGGCGATGAGCGCCGACTACCTGAGCATGGACAGCCGTCTGACCAGCGACTACGAGGACACGGCGGACGAGGGCGGAGCTTACACCGACAACGAGCTGGACGAGGCGCTGGACGAACCTCAGCCGGTTTCGGCCATCAGCCGGTCGTCAGAGCCGGTGCTGCCAGACGAGGTGAGTTAATATAAATCCTGTACCGGTATTTAGGATAGAAGACGCTTAACATCAACACTCAGGGCTCCAGACTGAAACATGGCCACCTGATCACACTCTGCTAGCGTGAGCTGCTACCGTGTTAGCTGTTGTGATTAGGAATAGTACTTCTTCATTTTCAGCTCAGTCTGACAGCGATCTAATTCACCGTCACTGTGTTTGAATAATGAAACTGATTTAAACTGAGAACAGAGAGGAGGCTGGTGTTGAGGTTGATGTCAGATTTAGAGGCAGGATAACACCGACTGAGTCTGCTAACAAGACAAAAGTCGACTCCTACGTTCACTCATGATGACTTATGCAGTGCTGGAGCTGCAAAACTGAAATTATTATTGACAACAATTTTGGCTTCTTACAGTTAAATAAACGTGATCAAATGCTGTATTAATATTTAAAATGTAGAAACCGTATTTAAAAATCACTCCCAACTAATTTTCGGTCTTTACAACTGTCTGAGCTGCTGCTGTGCTGCCGTCACCTGGCTGATGTTTACCAGAGGTTACTCAGAAAAAAAACAAAAGAAATGTAGTGCCTAATATGTAGAAAGCAATAATATATAAGCATGATACAGTAATGAAATATAATAAGATAAAAATAATGATTATACCAGTAAAAAGTGAACAGTACAGATTAACTTTATTGATCTCTCACTGAGGAAATGTCTGTAATTTATGTTCCAGATGAAGCCTGGCTAATAATAATGACATAATAGAGATGATGTTCAGCTGTCACATGTACAGATTTATACTTTTAGACAAAAAAACACACATTTCTGTTGTTGCACTCAAAACATTATCGAGACAAACATGATGCTGCACATGATGAGCTTTAGGAGGACCGTGTTCTGTTGTTGATCCAGAAGAGCTATTAAGACAGAAATCAGTGCTAATTGTAGTTGTTGAGCTTTATAGAGACAAATATCGGTTTCTTTTACACTAAAAGGAAGAAAAGCAGCGTTACATGAATGTTGTTGACGGCTGCAGAGAGAAAACTGTTTAATGATGCTGTTGCACTGGAAGAGCAATAAGATGAAACTGAACTGTATCGATGAGTTTGTCAGGTGAGGCGTTCATGGGAGCGATATCAGAGAAAGACTGGCGACACATTTAATATATTTTAAAGATATTTTACAACATTGAGGGAGGGGCTAAAGTAAGTCTGGAGCTCCGACCCGCTAACGTCCACCGCTGTCGTCGTCACCATGTGTGTGTTTGTGTGTCTAAACCCGCCGCCCTCCTGTGTTGTGTTTGTGTAGAGGCCTCACCCTGAACCTCGGGCTCGTATGAGGAGGTCGGGCAGCAGAGAGGTTCTGCACCGAGAGCCCAGCCCTCCCCCTTCGTTTGTCCCCGAACCCCCCAAGGTGAGACTCCCCCACCTGCTCCCCTCTAACACCACTCCACTGCACTCACCTGTGGTCAGTAATCACCTGTCACGTCGTGTGTTTGTCTGCTGGCGGCAGCTCAGGCTCCTTCATACTTGTGTGTGACATAACTGTGCAAAGGATTGTGGCTTTACTGCAGTTGATGCACGATGTTGGGGCTTCCTAGATTATTATACAGTATGGACGTTGAAACGCAGCTCTAAAGAAGCTAGCGTTCCTTCAAGTCATTGTTATCTGAAGCCCTATAAAAAAGAATTAAGATTAGCCAGATAGCGCTCTCTTCTTCATGCCTTGGTGATGAATCAACAGCAACATGTAGCAGCAATAGACACACAGCAGTGGCAATAAGAAATTAGTTTAACAGGATGTGACCGTTTCATTTGAAAGCATCAGATGCAAAATAGCACCAAAGAATGTGACGAAAATGCAAAAGTTTGATCATATGAACCAGCTACGAAATTTAAAATAGGAATCTTGACCTCAGTTTACCTTTTTATTATTATTTATTTGCCTTTAATAATGTGCAAGATGACATCACTCCTAATTTATTTGTATACGTGTGTGTTGAGTTAACATTAAAATTAAAACCTGTGTGCCTTAATGATAAAATAGTTAAACTCAATTTAAGGTGTTTAAATTCAAATTAAAGTTTTTTTTCTGGTAATCTCACGATCATCAAAACTTCTGAATATCTACTGAGATAAAACATTTGAGCATGATCAGTGTTTCCGACTTTCTTGATCACTTCTGTTTGCACATATATAAAATGACTAAGACCAGAACTAGACTTGACAGCAGTCGTCCCAAACGCTCGCTTGACTTGGTCTGTTTTCTTTTAGCTCCAAGGTGTTTTGTTGAAGCTTTTTAATTAAATAAACTCGTCTGCAGTCGTGGTTTTAAGATGCTGAGGAAAGGAAAAGCTTATCAGCAACATCTCTGAAGTTCCTGAACCTACAGAAAGTGTTAAATAAAGGTTAATCCTCCTGTTACCTTCAGATGTACTGACATCTTTTATCCTTGGGTTCATTTTGACTCCAGCAATTTAAACGTCCAGAAAATATCATCATTAAAATTGGTTCCAGAGTTTATGTGTAAATAGTTCTTTAAATACAACTGAAACAATGATGTCACTTATTTACAGATGTTAATCATTGACCCCAAAGATAATAGGAGGGTTAAATAGATATTTACAGGATTCCAGATTATGTTGACATTCTCCTCTCCATGTTCCAGGTTCGTGGTCAGACTCGGACCGACTCGACGCGGAGCTACGAGTCGCACTCAAGCAGCACCATCAGCAGCGACGCGGCCGGAGGGAGCAAGCCGCCGCCTCCACCGGTGGCCATGAAGCCCAACATCGGCCGACTGCACCAGTCGTCAGAGGAGCAGAGTCCAGGCAAGGAGGACGAGGAGGACCCGGCCAACAAGTCCTTCCTGGGAAAGGTGACTCGTCTCTTCTTCTGTAGCTTCAACACATTCTGACTTGTTGCTCCTCAGATTTCCTCTTTTAAGAAACACAATCTGACATGTTTCATGTTTAGAGGCTCGGTTCTTAAATTCCTTTTTCTTCCTCTTTTACTTTCTCTGCTTCTAAAACGAATTAGAAAACGGGTGACCAGGTAACGTCAGCGTTCACCTCCTGTGTCTGCGGCCCTCCTCTCAACCCATAACAGTCACTGTTTCATCTGACCGTCACTCCCATGTGATTCATGCCCCGTGGATGTTCACCATCTATTGTTTCGCTTCATCGAGAACAGAAAGTTGATTTGTGTTTATTGATTTTCTTCCAGATCAAAGCGTTTGAGAAGATGGACCACCTGGCCCGAGCTCAGAGGCTGCTGGAGCTGCAGGAGGCGGAAAACGCTCGAGTCAGTACTAGTTATTATTATTATTATTATTATTATTATTATTAATAATAATGTTAGAGCAGTAAACAGATGAAACTGAAAGCTTCAGAGCCTGAACAGGAGGTTTGTAGTTGACTGTGTTTTTATAGTGTATCTTGGAAATATGGAGGTTTGGTTTCACCTTCATTCCGAGGATTTGAAAGGTGTTTCCTTAAAAGACAGCTAAATTGAATTAAATTAAATAAACTTAATTACACATTTTGTAGCCAGAAATGTTTGATTTTTAACTTTCCTACAGCCCTTAGATCATTTATGTGCCCTCTATGGTTCCTTCAGGAAAATGATCAGAATCTAACATTATGACACTTCATCAAAATGAAAACAGATCCTGTAAACAGCAGAACAAACCTGCGCTCTTTAGCTCAACTGAGGATCCACAGCTGCTGCCACCAACAGTCATGTGATAATAATTCAGTGAATATTCAGATGAACTGCAGGCTGAGTTTTTTCAGAGCTGGCTGGATGAGATAAAAGAGAGAGAATGACGAAAATTCAACTGAACTGATGAATTCAATAAAACGACAGACAGATAGAGGATACATTCAGCACGGGGAAACATCTTTCTAGCTTTTGTCTCTGATTTGTTTTTCTGCTTTGGGGGAAGAAAATGTCGTTGGATTCAAGGTCTTTTTTGATTTTGTTGTAAAATAAGTGATCAGAGAAATTGAAGGCAGGCTGAAGTAAAATCAAGTCTTTCTTTAAACACCACAAGCTGGTTCTGTGTCCGTCCTCACAGCTCAGTGTGGACAGAAACTAACTCTGAAGTTCAGTTAACGTGAGGCTTCTGCACAAATCAGGGGAGCTTCTGCTTGACTTGTTTTAGCAGCGTCATCACACACAGAGCAGCAACTTCACTGTTTGGTCTTTAAGAAAAAAAAAAAAGGAAACAGATTGAATGGCAGCAGGGCTCGTTTGTTCAGCTCTTATTGTGAAAATCCATGTTACAGGTGTGATTTGACTTAAATCATTTGCAGAACTATAGAATGTAGATCTAGTCTGGAAAAGGGAAGAAGCTCCACCGTAGGATTAATTGTTTTAAGATAGTCATAAAATAATGTGAACTATTTTTTCAGTAAACAAAGATGGAGAAAGCTGCCAAAACACGTCCAACCTCTTGGGATTCATGTAAAGTTTTTTTTTGTTTGTTTGTTTTAATAACTTCTGACACGTCCGGGTCTGTTTCTTTTTTCTACTCAGCTGGAAATCGCCCAGAAGCATCCGGACATTTACGCCGTCCCAGTGAAGCTGCCAAAACCCAACCACAACCGTCCTCAGCCAATCGGGTGAGAGAGCCAGAGCATCACCGTCCTCCCAGACTTTTAGAATAAAACATCTCTGTTAAGCTGAGTGTCTGACCTGCTGTGTTTGTGTTTGATCAGTTCCAGCTCCAACCCCGAGCCCCAGACCCCGTCCAGGCCGTCGTACTCGGAGTCGAGGGGCCACGAGGACGACGAGGCCGAGTACCGGCGGCAGCTGGCCGACCAGACCAAGAGAGGATACTACAACCCCCAGAAATACAAAGACACCGAGCTGTAGGGAGTGGCCGTTGCCACGGTAACGGCTTCCTCAGCTTCACCTTGACTCTCAGAACTCCTTCGTCTGTTCCCATCCGGGCCACGAACACGAACCACCTGTCCCGAACAAAAGCCGACTCGTCTGACGTCCTGCTCCTCCTTCACACGCCCGATGGCTTCGCTGTAAATATTCTGTCTGTTGTCTGTGAGCGAGCTTTAAGTTTCCCTCCGTCACACCCGACCTCAGGTTGTGCCTCTCACGGTGACGTTACAGCCAATCAGAGCCTGATCTGAAAGAGGAGCTCTGAAGATATGTCCAGAATCCACACAGGCTTTTTTAAAAAACATTTATATTAAAAAAAAAATGCTGATTTTAAAGCAGATTTTGTTTCCTGTCCGGACGTCTGGAGACGCCATAGTTCCTCATTTAGGTCGTAGACAGAATTAATGGAAAGAATCGTGCATATAAACACATAAAAGCCCTTTTCAGACACGAAATATGTTCAATTGCACCTTTATCAACTGTCCAATTAAGTAACAGCCTGGTTTTTTCAGGAGTTCCTAGAAACAGACAGTTCTACTGATGTGTGGTGATAATCTAAATGTAAAATAAAGAATACAAAGCAAGTAAAGACGGTGACACAGTGTGACCTGCTGCTAGATCTGATCCATCCTGTCTCCATGTCGGGGATTAGTTCTAATTATTGAATGAAGTTACTGCTGCTGTACATAAATATGTGCACCTCTCTTTGGAGAAACTCACACGGATCCTGTTGCTGTTGTTTGGCACCGCAGATAATTAACAAAGTCAGAGGAAGTAATCCTCAACAGCTGGAAGCAACAACTTCAGCTTCCTGTTAGTCAGACCTCCTACAGACCGTCTTAAACGCAGTAAAGCTGTGTTTTTATTGTCATTTCAGTTCATATTAGACGTGAAATTGTAGGAGAAGCCAATGAGGAAGTTGTTTTGGTAAAATCTGCTTCACACACTTAAAGAACGTCACTTATCTTTGCTATACTTTGTTAGAAATTAAAATTGTTAGAAAAAGTGTGACTGTGTCCGAGTCAGTGGGATTGCAGTCGTGACTTTAACCGTAAAGTTACCATGGAGCTCATCTAGACACGAAGAAGACAAAATAACTTTTTTAGAGTCTGAAAAGGGCTTCACTGAATGTTTATGCAAATTTATCAAACTTTAAATGTCGTCCAGCTGTCGTCTGCTATCCAAAGTTTTAAAATACTTTTAATCTTGTGGGTTTTTAAAGCTTAAAGTTTTCTGACTGTTTTCTCTGTTACCAGACTGTAACGTTGATCACATGAGAGGCAGAACCTGGAGGTGCTGCAGACTGTACAGCAGCTGCAGCGTCAGGGTTTTATAGCCGCCGCTGTCCAGAATCACGTAGAACTCAGTCGCTGTGTTTTGGTGCATTGTGGGAAGCTGCAGCAGATCTTCAAGTGCCTTGTAGCTCTTATATAATAAAACTGTTAACAGATAAAGATCAGAAGCTGGAGCGAGCTTAGAGAAGCTGGAAAACTTTAACCACACGTTTACTGACGAAGACGTTTCCGTCTGACGTTACAAACACGAGCTGCGGATTTAAACTGGAAACTTCCTCCTGTGTTGTTGTTTTTCCTTTTGTTGATGCAGAAGAGCGTCGCCTTCACCGCAGACAAACTCCTACATCACTGAACACCTGTGTGTTATATGTGCAACGTTAAAAGATCACAAAAAAAAAAACAATCTTTCTATGTTTTTGGTGAATGCACTGGAATGAACCAACCTGTTAGAGATGTCAGAGTTTATCATGACGAGGGGAAACATTTGTAAAACTTGAGATGGATCTAAAGGGTGCAGGACGTTTGTCTTCTTCTTCTTCAGCAGCAGCTCGTGAACCACAGACAATCACATTTTTATGGTTTTTATATTCTGACTACAACCTGCGCCCGACTCCGTCACGTCTTTGTACTCACCAGTTTTGGGGAATGTGGTGACAATCATGTTATCTTCTGAGTATCTGTTAGTTTGTGATTCTGTTTTTTTTTTTTAGTTTGTCGTCTCCTGAGCGTTACACACAGACTCTCGGGAAAATACTATGAAATAAATCTCCTTTTTTTTACACTGTGGTCAAAGCGTCGGGTTGCATTTGTGTCCTCATGAGAATGTTTGCTGTGTTCATATCTGCTCTGAACCTTCACAGTTTCACATCAAGTGAAAAGTCGCTGATTAATCCCAACACACTGACTTTAAGGTGCGTTTACACTAAATGATGCTTTTCTGACTTCACGTATCTGTAGATGTTTCTGAGTTCTGAACCCGTAATTCATAAGGAAGTTGACGTATGAACGAGGTTGTCCTGTAGAAACGCAAAATGCTCTGAAGCCCAGCATAGATGAGGCAGTAGAGAAGTTGAACTATCAGGTTTATTGTTGCACTTCTGTAGAGCTGTTTGGATTTCCAGATGCTCGTGGCTTTATCACTTTTGGTAATTTGCTAAATTTAAGACACTGTAATGTCACAAACGGAGTGAACGAATGACTGAGCAGCTGATCAAATCTTAATTTTCTTACGTTTTCGAGCCCTCATGAACTTAGTTCGAGCTGCACGATAATCTGATGTTATATTTTGTTTCTGTAATTTAAAACAAAAAAAAACAAAAACAAATTGTCACTAAATGACTTGAATAACTCTATTTAGGAAGAAATAGTAATTCCAGATTGATTGCAGTCATTTTCCAGGGGAGTCTATCTGCATAGAAACCAAATAAATCATTTTACCAAAGCTGCCTTTCTCACATGGTTTAATGCCGGCAAACACTTTTTCCCTCAGATGCCAATCAGATCTGACTGATCGTATCATTGCTCATCATACGGAGCTTTACGGTGCTGATTTAAGCGCTAAAACTAATTTGGGTCCGAACACACTAGTGCAAGGTGCATTTTCACAATCCGTCTCCTCCTACAGGGAAGGTCGTACACACCTGAAATTTGGCCAGCACAAACTACAGGAGGTGG
>NW_007577801.1:452787-524797 GCF_000690725.1 Stegastes partitus | reverse complement strand
ACTGTTCTATAACTCTCATTAAAGCCACACTGTCAACAACATGAAATCTTATTGAGGCCCAAATACATAATGTGCTTTTTTTCAGGAAGCACCTTCCTAAGCTGTCTTTAAACACATGCAGGACACTTTTCCCACTATATACTACATCCTGATGCGTTTTCAGGACATTCTGGAACGTGATCTTTTTTGACAAAAACGACATGCTATAGTATGACTTTGACACGCACGCCGCCGCGGCTCGCCACTAAACAGGAAGTGGCTCGTAACTAGGCCACACTTGCTCCGATCTGCCCCAAACTCCACATGCCGGACCACAGTCCCGCCCGGAGCACGTTTGTGCCACACCTCGTCGTGCGCGACGGCCGATCAGCGTAGGGCGAGGACCCGTCCATCGCCGCTTGCGGCTTTAATTTATTTTCTGAGTTCTTTGTGTTTAGGAATTAAGGTGGAGACTTGGATTCTGCTTACGTTCACCTCAACACACCTCAATATTTCCTCTAAAGTGATCCGACTGTGGTTCTGTCCACATAATACTCACTCCACTGCATTAAACTGTCGTTATTTGAGCAATAATTACAGGATAAAGCCGTTTAAATCCTGACAACAGAATGTTAAAGGTGGTTCAGTTATCTGACTGACCATCAACCACGTACTTCTTTTTAAGGATACAGACACTTCAACATTTTTAAAAATGGTGTTTTGATGTCTGACGGTGACATTTTTTGTGACACCTCTCGTCTAAAATGATCGATCGAGGCCTTTGTTTCTGCACAGAGCTGCTGCAGAGAAAATGAAATCTATCAATCAAATAAAAGAAACGTCCTTTCAGCACTAAAATGAGGGCAGCTACTTTTACAGCCAGACATCAGTCAAAGTCAAGTGTAGCGACGCTTCGGTTGGTCAAGTCCAACAACGGAAAAAGAGGAAATAGAGAAAAAAAAACGTTGTTTTGAGTCTGAAACTGTTTCAGTGTCTCCTGCAAATCTGAGTACTTTAATTTCTGCGTTTCCGTTGAATAAAACAAACCAGGATCCACCGACCAGCTTGTTCTTCATAGACTTTATTCAGCAGAATTGTACATGCGTTCCCCGTTAGCTCAACGTTCTCTGTCACCCTGATCATTTGTAGGTCCAACATGATTCGAGTACATTCAAAAATTACAGCTATTTAACCAAAAAAAAACAGTTAATATTTGCCACCTAAATATACACAATAGAATCCACTAACTTGTCTTTGGTCGAACATAAAACGTCACACGAACACTCGGCCTGTGGTGAGATAATCTGCCTTCTGCTGTCACGCTGCGATGTCCATGTTTACATGACAGTCAACTGTACAGATTAAGGCAAGTCAAGTGATAGAAACGGGACACGGAGGAGGAGGAGGAGGAGGAGGAGGAGGAAGGTTCAAAACAACTGGACAGACTGAGTGGTGGAGCGGTGCAAAGAGGGTAAAGGTTGTGTTCAGATGTAAACCGGTTGCTCCTGCGCTGTCAGCAGACGGTACATGGCTGCAGGCATCGTCTTCATGTGGATCTGGAGCAGAAGCAAACGGCAAATTAAACTCTGACAAACGTTTCCACACACGGATCGCTCTCATTTGGTTTCTTGTATAATTTTATTTTTTAAATCACCTGCTGGGGAGCTTATACTGCAGGGTTTAGTATTTGTCACATCATACTCGTTTTTTGTTTATCAGTGATCAGAAAAAACGTCACAATCAAGCAGAATCAACAGAGTTTAGTCTGTTGTACTGGTGGAATTATTACAACGAGGCTTTGAACAGCCACTAAACACACTATTAAAGCAGCTCCTCACCTCTCCCATGGCGTTGGACAGGATCTGTACGATCTTCTCGTGAGGAGTCGCCACCACGCTCTGGCTGTTGATCTCGATGATCCGGTGGCCGACGCGAACGCCTCCCCGCTCAGCGATGCCTCCCCTCATCAGGCTGCAGATCTGAACACCGCAGATAAAAATAAAAAACACAGCAAGAGTCAAAGTTTGACCACTTTTAGCAGCCTGAAACTGTAGAAACAAATCTGGCAGATTTTCATCTTCAGGACAAGCTTTGAACTAATTTGTTGTGGCAAAACAGCCAAATCTATGCTTAAAATCTGCATTTTCATCAAATTCACTTCATTCTTTTTGGCAAAAATAAAGAATTTACATCAGATTCTGTGAACAAAGTAAACCTTTTAAGCTCCTCTGTGAAGCTGAGAAGCCACGACACAAACTGACTGACTCTTCGGTTGATCTGCAGGCTGCATTGACACAGAGCAGAACGGCGATGTAGAGAAACTCTGAGGACTTGAACAATAAAATAAAAGCAGCAAGACTCAGAAACAGTGAGCAGAGCGGCACGTTGGTGGACGATACATCCAACACGGTGAAACATCTTCCTACAGCTGATGAGCAGAGTCGTGTCAAAAACTGTTGAAACGTTACATATTTATAGTTTGCAGAGCCTCATTTTTGGGTATAAAATGTTGTACGTGTTGATTGAGTTTTTTTAAGTGTAAAATAAATAATCAAAGAAACTACTTTCATTTTTTTTAACATGATTTAGGATTCTGTTTCTAGCCATGGTCATCCTGTTTCCATGTTTATGTTGTAGAGAAAAATTAACTTAATGTGAGTAAAACTGTGACTGAGGATCATATTTAAACTGTCAGTGATCGTAACATCGACGATTTAACATTATGAGATCAATTGCTGCTTCACGTCTGTTGCTAAGAAACAGATGCTGGTTTGTAGGAGGATGAATGCGCAACCAAAATAAAAGCCTTTCTTAAGTGTTTAAAAAGCCCCACAGCAGAACCACAATCCAATCCACATCAATATCAACGATCAGTCCTGTTACTCACAATGCCGTTCTGGACGCTGAAGCCCAGCTGGTACCGGAGGTCCGGCCTGCGGATGAGCACCATGGTAACAGGAGGACACCTGACGATGTTCATCTTGATCCTGGACTGAGACTTTAGACCCTGAGAGGAGACAGAAGCAGGTCAAAACAGATAAACATCAGCAAGACGGAGTTAAGCTTCAAAGTTAGAAATTACCAATTCATTTATTTTATTACAATTATTTACAACCCTAACCCACAGTGAGCGGCGGCGTACCTTGATGATGCTCTGGCAGGTGCTCAGCGGTAAACCCACCAGACTCGTCCCGTTGATGGTCATGATCTGGTCTCCGATGTTGAGCCGACCGGACTTCTCGGCCGGGCCGGCGTGCATCATGCTGGCGATGATGACGGTGGGCAGGATGGAGCCCCAGCCCGACTCCACGATCACCACGCCCAGGATCTCTCCTTTCTGCTTCTCAATGTAAACCTGCAGAGACACAAAAAACAAGCTGAAGCAGCAACACAGCAGCCGCTCTGAGCTTCTCACAGCCAACTGCTCCGTCCTGTAACATGTGAGACGATGAAAACAGCAGCGAGACACGTTCACCGTCATATTGAGGTTAGGATGTTTTTAATTCACTAAACTGTCACACAGCTGTGACTCCAGAACCAGCTGCTCACTTCAAACCACTGGGAGGCAAATGAGCAGCAGAGTGAGCAGAACAGTCCTGATGTGACCTGAGCTGAAGGCTTTGTTGCTCTTTAGATGAACAAAAGCTGCTAAAGTCTTTAAAACCATGCAGGATTGTCAATACGTAACCTGGGATACGCTCATTTTTTGAACCCACACGAGCGCATGAATTAAAAGCCACAGTGTCTGCTGCCCCCTGCTGGCCGACTCACGTCTCTGCAGTTCTCCGACTTGGAGAAGTGGATGAGGTCGTCGTTGTACATGTCCTGAGTGTTGAGCAGGTCGCTGTACTCCCTCTGGCTCAGGTCCTCGGGGTCGATGCCGTTGGCTCGGAGGAACTCCTGGTAGGCCACGCTGAACGACTGGCCGATGGACTGAGCGATCAGCTGGGCCTGGAACACAACCGCACATCTTTTATGGGCCTTAAGGGAAATCTGTGACAAACTGGGCCCAGACCTCAAGTTCAAAAGGATTATTTACATCTCATTAATAGACAAACACACGCGTTAAAGCACTAGACTAGCGAGGACCGTGAACATAATTCTGAGCCCTTTTGCTCTGAAACCAAGTCTTCAAACGTTTAGTAGAACTTGAGCTATTAGGCATTAAAATATTAACAGTATTAACTATCACAGAAGTGTCAGATTTACTCTCTGAATAGTTCTTTTCAGGTGTTAACGAGGAAGCTTAACATCAGTTTTGTTGAAGAGAAGAAGCATCAAGTCTGGAAGCAGGTTTAAACTCCTGAGTTGTGTTTGAACCTTTTAGATATTCTGCAAATGTACAGGTTTATAATTCTATATTTGGTGTCGATTAGTGTTTGTTTACAGGCCTTTATATTGTCAATACCTCAATTATTATCATTATTATTACACTGTGTGCTTATATTTACCTAAAACAATGTTCATTTTGATATTTGATGCTTTTGTCTTACGTGTAACTTATATTTTTTTGATGGCTTACATTTCTGAGCGTGTGAACGGTAACGATGAATCGAGTCCTTGTGATTCTGAAACGCTCCCTCTTTGTTGATGATTCTGGTTTTGTTGTAACTTTAAACAGAAGCAGCTATGGTGAGGAAATAATGCAAAGAAGCTGCTTCCTCCACTCGTCGATGTGCCAAACTAGCTGCTATTCAGGCGTTATGCAAATGAGCTGCACGGTGATGGAGATAAAGAAAAGCCTCAACTTTAAAGGAGGCGCGATCAGGGACCGATATTTTCTGTAGGAGAGGATAACTCGATTTAGGGGAGACTTTGAGATTTTGTTTGCATTTAAGTTTCCCCTTGTAAGTTTGTATGTTTGTGTGCATTTACATGTGCAAAAAGCAGCTTTATAGCACATTGAAGTAAAGGGAAAACCCCAAAAACACAAGAAGAAATCAAGTCTAAACCAAACTCTGCTGATTCTTGGATGGAAACAAAACAAGGAGGTGCTAAAAACATCCCTAAAAAGGTCAAATATAAGTGTTTTCTGTTCACTAAACACACCTCTGCTCACTTATTACAGCTCTTATTATGAGCAAACTGACTTTTCATGAACTCAAAATAAGCCTTAAAACTGTTACTAATAGGATTTTTTTTTTTAAATTTTAAAAAGAAGACTTTTTGGGATCTTTTAACTCTGCTGCCGCTACAGAATGAAAAGGCTTTAATGGGGAAACAGTAGAGACGATAAAACCCCAAATTTATCAGTATAATAATATTAACTTTTAAGTACTTGCCAGCTGTATATAAAACATATTCCTGTTTTTTGTTTTTTGATTTCCGAGACCTTTGAGATCATGTTTTACAGAAACTAAATCAGGTTCTTTTCTAGACTGTACAAGACCTGCAGATATTTTGTAGTAAAATAAGTTTTTTACAGCACATAAGAATTTCTTTGGACCCCTAAAGAAGTTTTATTCAGCACCGAGGGAAAATCAAATGATCAGAAAAACAGTAACATGCATGAATTTCTGCAAAATAAAGCAACAGAATAACTGATATCGTTGCTACTAGCTCGTAGTAGCAATTATTATTAATTATTATTATTATCTGCTAGCTAATTAAAACCTGCTAGTGTTGCTATTATTGTTATTATTATTATTAATATCATTATCGTTATTATTATTATCTGCCAGCTAGTTAATAAATGCTCGTACAGCGTCGTCGCCCCCTAGAGGTCCGACCTGAGCCGGTGAAACCGAGCCGGTGAAACCGATCACTAACTCACGTCCTCGGACTCGAACACGTGGCAGATCATCCTGTACAGCCGTCTGTCGTCGTGGTTCATGGTGGTCTGCTCCGCCGCGTGGTCCAGGTTCTCCTGCGCGCTGCGGGACCGGACCATCTTGCCCCGGGCCATCAGAACCACCATGTTGCCGATGTCGGCGATGTAGGAGATCGTCCTCAGCGGCAGGTCCATCAGAGACTCCTGGTGGGCAGAAGGATCACAGCTGCTAAAACCACCACGTTGTCAATGTTAGAGGCGGGTTTGTTTTTGACAGCGTTGGTTTCACACCTGAGTGTCTGCATTGAGGACTTTGATACGCTGTGTGGACATGAACAGGTCGACCTCAGCGGTGGACGGAGCCTCGCCGTCGGGGCTCTGCAGGGAAACAGACGAGAATTAAACAGACAAAGCAACAGGTTGATGAAGAGCATTCAAAAAAAAGAAAACACGTGTCACACAATCTGCATCCAACAAACCAAAGACACACCAGACAGGGACCAACAAAGACATGAATCATCCTCCTCCAACGCTGCCATCACATCTCTGCACTATGAAACCCTCTTTTACTTTGTGCTTTGCAATAAGAGGAAATAAAACTCACCTTCTTCCTGTTCTTCGCCTGCTTCTGAGCAGCCTGCAGAGATCAGAGAGCAGAACACACTCAGAGGAAAGACAAATCAAAGACAGCGGTGTGAGGAAAAATAGCTTCTCGGGCGGATGGACCAAAACCAAATCGCCTCATTCACTGTCTCCGTTCCAAATGCCAAATTAAGGCACAAAATAAAGCCCTTAAAGGTCCGTGCTGTGTGTGTGGGAGGACAGTGATGCTGCTGTCTATCACATCTGACAGCAGCAGGCTGCCAGAGGCCTTCACAGCGACCGCTATCAAAAGCCTCCCCTTCATCAATGTGACACAAATGACCCCCAAGAAAGAAAAAAAAGTGACTTTGTGCTTTTCGGCCTCGCTGTGGCTCAGAGTTCGTGTTTCCGAACGTTGCTTTGCGCCACCATTTGCTCTTTACAACCTGCTTCAAAGTTAAAAATCCAAACCTGCCTGCTCCGTTTTTCCAGCAGAACAGATGTGATTAAAGGGCTTTAATCTGCGATATCAGAGGGATTAGAGCTCCTACGTGGACTCAAACGGCTGTTTCATTCAACAATGACTGAGGTGGCCCTCCCTGGCGTGTTGCACAGTTTATGTAAGGTATGTATCAGGTTAAATAAATCAGAAGTCACATATTCAAACGTTTAATATCGCTGGATGGAGTCAGAGTCGCAAAATTAGTCAGCTGCAGCAAATCACTGTTAATCTTAAAGCCGGACTTTTATGTATAAACGAACATCTGTTGCATTTAAGCCCTTAAAAAATGAGTGTATCGGTGGCAGGTGAATCTGTGTACTTTGTGTTACACCAGAGCTTTAAATTTGCATTTAATGTCAACCAGCAATATTGGTTAGATGAAGACCAGAGCAACTGGAGCCACGGTGTCAGAGAAAAGTCGGAAAAAGTTGGAATATTCCACAGAAATACTTCAGATATTGGTCTAAAAAAAGAAACCAAATCGACAGAGAGGCAGAAATTCATTGCTGTAGAAAAACATGTTACTATTAACATCAGTGTTGGCTGTTTTGAACTGTTTGATCATGTAACCTCCTAAAATGTGAAGTTTTTTTTAACCTTTTCGTCTCATTTTATAAATTGAACAACTGATTGGGTCATCAAAACAACGTTCTGCAGATTAATCAATAATAAAAAAGATTAATTAGCTGCAGTCCTAAACTTATATCAAGATAAACTCTTGGCTGGTTCTGTGGTTAAGTGTTTGTACCATTTGCACTCTAATAAACGACTTAACCACAGCTCATTAATCAGAATTAATCATGCATTATTACCAACTTAGACACTATAAACATTACAGTTAACAAGTACGACTGTAACCATTTAATTAAGCCTTCTAAACATACTTTTATTTTCATTTTAAAGAAGTGCATCATTCGTCCATCCATCCATCATCTATACACCGCTTAATCCTCATTAGGGTCATGGGGGGCTGGAGTCTATTCCAGCTGACTCAGGGTGAAGGCAGGTTCACCTGGACAGGTCACCAGTCTATCACAGGGCTACACTTAGAGACAGACAACCAAGCACACTCACATTCACACCTACGGACAATTTAGAATCACCAATTAACCTCAACATGTTATTGGACCTTGTGGGAGGAAGCCGGAGAACCCGGAGAGAACCCACGCTGCACGGGGAGAACATGGAGACTCCACGCAGAAAGATCCCAGGTGTCCTTACCGGGACACGAACCGGCGACCTTCTTGAAGTGCATCATGTGCATATTACAACCAGAGCACCTTCAGATATATCACCCTCAAATTTGGTTCACTCGAAGGTAAATAAAACTTCTTACCACCATTGGAGTAAAATGTGTAGGTTTTAAACTGTACATTTTTGCATGTTAACTATAAAACAATATACAATTTACTGCCTCATCCTATAGATAAATAAATTACAGGAGCTGAGTGATCAATTTTTATGGATTTATTGGTACGAGCATCTTCTTCAGTTTAAGCCATTTTTCTGTGATTGAAAGTTATTTAGTGTTAAACAGTTGAACGTAAAGTCAGGAGGAGCTGCAGCAGTAAAAGGTTAAACTGGGATGAACTGATTATGACTGGCTGCTACGAGCTTTGTTTATTATGGTGCAGCCAACAAATACATGGAGTTTATAATAGGACGTCCATCTATTTGAATAGAAACTAAACAAGAACGTAGAAGCAGGAACAACAAACCAGCCTGTAGAAAAGACTTTAAAGGTTCAGTCAAGTGTCACCAAATCAGGTTTTTTTCCTCATAATGCATTTTGTTTTGTTTTAAACCCGTTTACTGGTCATGATTAGGGATTGTGCTGCTCAAACGTTAGCGACGGATGAAGGTTACGCAACCAGCAGCGGCCTGACTAATGCTGCAAAATGATGATTAAAAACCAAACAGCGATCAGGTCTCTGTGCTGCTGACGTATCGTCCACATCACACAATTAAGAGCAGCTTTTAAAGGATGTGATTGTTTAAACCTTCACATCTCTTTGCAGTTTTTGTGACTTGGTTGCCTCCAAACTCACTTCTACAAACAGTGAATACCAGGTCTCTTATTAAATCTGATTTTTTTTAGTGAGACAATATTTGCTGTAAACACTCCCAGGTGCTGCAGTGAGTCAGGACAAAACACATGTGTTAGCTGAGCAGCTGTGCGTCACATCAGCACCACCATCACACGATGAAGTCTGACTCCTGACCTCTGGCCCACGTCGCCTTTCATCTCTGCTCAGAGCCGTCGTGTCACCGTCAGGGTTTCATGTTTCAGTCGGCCGACAGCTCGGATAATAATCAGCGTCCATCTTTGTTGGCTGCTGGAGTCATTTCTCACAAATAGTATGTTTACTGAGTTTCATTTGATTCGTTTTTCTGTATTTATTTGATTATTTTGACAACCAAGGCCGATATTTTACATTTATTTATATCTAATCCTAAATGGGCCTTTAAAAATATCTAATATTTTTGAAATATACATGATAAATATTGTCAGTTTACTTTATTTAAACTGCTTAAGCCCTAATAATCACAAACAAAAATGTTGTTTCTCTTCTTGGCTTTTTAAATGTGTTCACTCATTATAATTATGATGTGCTGTTGAAATACTGTCACAACGCCAGCGAGAAAAATGATCAGAAATGTGAGAAAACATCAGTTCACTGAACACATTCGTAGCTTTATCCTTAGATTTCAAACTAGGGGTTTAAAGAGAATAAAAATATAAAATTTAAGCGGCTTTGTGAGGCTGTTTGGTAAAAACCTAATGAATTGAAAAAGTATGACAATTCAATCATTAAAAATGATCAGAAATGTGGAAAAATGTCAAATCATTGCACATATTTGCATCTTTATTCTTACATTTCTGATTAACGATACCTTTAAAGAGGAAAATATATATGTATTTGAATATTTTTTAGGTTTTGTGGAGGCTGTTATGTGACACCTGGAAGCTGACTCTTCCTGTATGTTCACACTGCAAATCTATTTTTTCTTTTATTTACACATGATAGATCTATTACATCCTAAAAAAAAAGCCCCTCAGCTGCTTATTTAGAAATTTGTTTCTGCTACTTTTCTCCTCGTAAGACGCTGTCGTAGCTGCACAGATTGTAAATGCAAATGTGTGATATTGGGACACATAAACAACGACAGATAATTAACTATTCAAGCATTGAAACTATCAAAATGCAAGGACTAGATGGATATTAGTACGACACAGCTTCATTTTATCCATGCTGGCACAGACGATAACCTCATTAACCTGACGCTGTATCAGCCAGACATGACTGAGCAACTGTAAATACAGTTTTCAGCTCTGATCTGTTCATTTTCCACCGCGAGCGACACAAATGCATAAAACCGCTGCTGGGACTAAGTCAACACTTACAGCACAAGCTGTGCAATAAAAGCACTTTACGAGAAACGGAGGCTCGTGTGCGAGGACGTGATTGCAGCTCCGCACACAAGAATGCCAATGAATCAATTCCACACTGAGAGCTTTACAGGTTTTAAACTAGGCGATAAAATGCAGCGCTATCAGCATCCTGAGTCACATCCATGAATCCACCCAGCTTCTGGCTTTCTCATTTGGAAAATAAAGAAAAAGCAGAGAAACACTTATACATCCCTCTCATCTCATCGCTATACAGTCTCTAACCTTTCCCTCCTCTGTAGGTTTGTCAGACCTTAACGGAGGCGATGTCCTGGAACTGTCAGTCAACCATCCAGAGTCTGGCTCGGCTCCCGTCCTCCTCCTCCTGACTTTCTTCACTCCACAAAGCATCTCACTGCTCGTCTCTTGTACTCGACGAGTTCGGTTATGTTTGAAAGTCACTGTAAGCGATCTAAGTGGCTCCCTCCCTCGCCGACACCACTGTCCCTTAGCTGCCTCAAACTAGCGTCCGACATCATCTCCCATTATTTCTTCTCATGTTGGCAAACAAACACAAAACCGCAAGAAACCGAATCTGATACCAGACACGGTCACATTGATTCGCTCCATTTGATCGCGGGAGTCAGAAGTCGTTCTCCTTTTGCGTGAAGCCTGTTTGAGTTCATCTACTGTGACTGGAGAAGAAAGTAGAGTCTCCAGGACCTCGCTGCCTTCCACAGCAGTTTATATAACATGCAGTGGAGCCGAGGAGAAAAGCCTGTACGACTCCGCATCAGAAGCAGTGATCTGTGGATGATGCACTGGGCACGAACCCGGGGACGTTGGCCCGCCGGCCGTGTCGCCCGCTGAGGCGCTCTGACTTTACAAAGACCTGAATACGAAGCGAACCTGAGTTACATCACTGATGGTTTGAAAATGTCTAGAAAGCTGTGTAGAAGCTGTGGCTTCAAAATGCAAGATCCCTGTTTGTTGTAATTCAAACATATAAACCTTTAGCATTTTCTAACCTGGGCTCTATTTTTCTTTATTTTCAGTGTAAATGATTCATTTTTAAGGACATAAATGTTGGAAATCTTTCCAATATTGAGCCGGAATGCTATAATTGACAACCACGAAGCAGCTGCAATGCTACTGGTTTATTAACTGATTGTTTTTTTTGTCTTCATCCTGCCATTTGTGCACTGATGCGAGATCAACTAATACAGCTCATAACAATGCCTCCACTCTGCCTGCAGCACATCCTCTCTGCTCTTGGAAGACAGTTTTTCCTTTAAGAATAAAAGCTTTTCTTGTAGGATTTCTTCTCCTATTTGACTGGCAGTCGTCAAAATGGTCCCTGCAAACACGACGTCAGTGTTTTTATCCATGTGTAGCACAACCAGCCACGACTACAGCATGTCCCATAAACGTAATCTGGGAAAGCAAATGTGTTTTTTGTTGTGGAAATCCTAAAAACACAAACAGTAATTTAAGTTTTCTGTTACGCCAACTGTGTTTCTGTTACTCCCACTCACGCCTCCTGCAACACTCTACCCACAAGACTTCAGAGCCAGGCTTCTGTTTCATGTTAGATGCAGGTTTGCCTTTTAATAATGTTGTCAGATACTTAAAATGACAATCTGAGCCTGTAAGTGGCAAAAATGAGACCTTACTTTGACAGAGACGAATGTACTTCATTGGCATTGCGGCCTTGTTATAGCTGTTGCTCATCATTTAAACCCAGAAATGTCAGAAAACAGGACCCATATTTAAAATTACTAGAATTAATTATAGTGTGGGCTGCAAGGTGGCTCGGTGGTTAGCACCGTTGCCTCGCAGCAAGAAGGTTGCCGGTTTGCATCCTGGTGAGGACGCCCGGGATCTTTCTGCGTGGAGTCTCCATGTTCTCCCCGTGCAGCGTGGGTTCTCTCCTGGTTCTCCGGCTTCCTCCCACACAGTCCAAAAACATGCTGAGGTTAATTGGTGATTCTAAATTGTCCGTAGGTGTGAATGTGAGTGTGCTTGGTTGTCTGTCTCTAAGTGTAGCCCTGTGATAGACTGGTGACCTGTCCAGGTGTCCCCTGCCTTCACCCTGAGTCAGCTGGGATAGACTTCAGCCCCCCATGACCCTAGTGAGGATTAGGCGGTGTATAGATGATGGATGGATGGATAATTATAGCTTCCTCATAATTCCTTATAATGGAAAGAATAAGTGAGTGTCCAGACATTGAACAATCCCAAAATGTAATGTTGTTATCTCGAGAGGAAAACATTACAGGTAGCGGACTGGAGAACTATTTCCATGATGGTGGAGAATCATGAAGAGTGATACCGGTCCAAATCACATTTTACTGTTTACTTTAGAGGAAAAAAATCTGCTTATTATATAGGGAATAAATGCATCAGGAGAAGCCACATGTTCTCCCGTCCTTCCTCTGTTGCTGCAACATGAACACAGAATGAAATCAAAGTAATTTGCTCTCACCCGGACTCTGCTCATGGCCTCCTGAGCCTGCTGCATGCGAGCGCTCTTGGTGGGCGTCCTCTCCGACAGCAGGTGGGTGCAGCCCAGGTAGGTCGCCGCAAAGATGATGCCGTCGATCAGGTCTTCAGGGTCACATGGCCCTGGCACTGCAAGGACCGGACACACATGTTAGCCACACACACGTATGCTAGCACGCTAACACTACACATGTAGATTAAAGATACGATCTAGTGGAACTCCACCCAACATCTGCAACAATTCCAGTAAATATTTGACACATGCAGTCGTGCACAGAAAACAAACTAAACCTACACAGCTTGTAAACTATTCAAGTATTCGTCTTGATCTCAGATAAAAAGAACAGAGGTGGAGCTGAGAATGAAAGCACGACTTTCACATGGGAATCCACTCACCGTCAACAAATGTGGGGAAGGGGGGAAGAGATCTGCGAATCTGAGAAGGCACAAAAAAAAAAGAGAAAAAGAAAACATCCTTATTATTTCTACTCACATACTGCAGGTCTCTCCGAACTCATTGAAATTCTGCAGGACTTTTACTGCTGTCAGCCATTTAGCTGCTGGCAGATTAACACCTTATAAAAGATTCCTGCCTTTGCAAGATTTATCACCACACTTGAGTTTCAGTTTTACACACCCGAACTATTGATTTTTTAAAAATTTGTCAAGATTTTAAATGACTTTTATGGGTCTGAGGGTCAAAGGATAATTTCTAAAAGTAAACCCCGCAAATGATTGCAATTTTTCATTTTAATTTTGCAGGTGTTTTCTTTAACATATCGTGATCTATTTCTGAAAAATAGATGTCAGTGGTTTAAAACCTCATAAAAATGTATTATTGGACTATACATATGTTCTGTGCTAGTATAAGGTACAGTGTTTTACTGAGAATATCAGAAGTCAAAGCCACACGGGAAAAAAAAAAAGTCCAGTAAAGAAATGGTGGAACCCTGTAATTTTCATAAACTGTAAAAAAAAAAATAATAATAATAATAATAAAAAATAAACAATAGTTTAAGTTGATGTATACACAGTCATACAGGGTAATTTCACAGTCACACAACTGCAAAAGAAGAAATTACTGTTTGTATAAGTGCTCTTTTTTTTATGTGGACATTAGTTAGTTTTCTCTGTAAAATAATTCTAAAAATTATTTATCATTTTTCAATCTTCAATACACAATTTTTCTTTCAAATAACAGCAAATATCTTTCAAACAATGTTTTTTTTGCTGATAAATATAGTTATAAAAAAGTTATATAGCACAACTTTACTGTCATACATTGTGAAAGAACAAACTACTATTTATAAAAATACAGATTGTGGACGTTTATATTACATACATTCTTTTTTAACATGTCATTTTTTTCTGTGATTTTTTTTATCTATGATTTAACAAAAATGCTAAAATCAGTAAAATGACAGTTAAATTAATATTTAACATTTTTCCCATTGTCAATATAGACATTTTTTTCGTTCAAAAAACAGCAAATATCTGTAAAATGTTGTTATTTTTATCAGATTAAACGCTAAAAACCTGTGCAACTTTACATCACACGTAGAAGAACAAAATACTAATCAAAATACAGACCTTTGACGTGGACATTATCTATGGTTTTGGCCAGTGTTTTAATGATTAACATGTATACTCGTGAGGTTTGATTAAATGTGATTTTGCTAGTTTTTATCTGTAATTTAACAAATTGGGAAAATCTGTAACAAACTGAACATTTCTCAATAAATTACTGAATTTCTTTTTATACTGCAGCGTGTTTTTATTTGGACACTGAGACTCCTAAACTCTCACCTCCTGGACTGACGGCTTCTGAGGAGGCGACTGGGGCTGAACTTGAGTTCGCGGCTGCTGAGGGGGAGGAAGCTGCTGCTGCTGCTGCTGCTGCTGCTGATGTTGCTGCTGCTGCTGCTGCTGATGTTGACACTGTGGGTGCTGGTTGGGTGGCAGGTGTGGATACGGCTGCTGCTGAGCGTACGTCTGCGGCGGCCTGGCGGCGTCCCTCTGCTGCGACTGGTGGCCATGGTGGTGGTGGTGTGGGTGGTGGTGTGGGTGGTGGTTGTGGTGGTTGTGTTGGGGCTGCTGTTGGTGATAATGTTGGGGGTTCAGCGCTCTGGAGGACTCGGCTCTCAGGGGGCTGACCGGATCCCGAACTGGGAGGGAGGCGTAGCGGGACGGTGACTCAGAAGCTGACTGGGAGGGGGAGTGAGGAGACGACTGGGAGACGGGAAAGAAGGAAAAAGATTAGAAAAACCTTGAAAACTGTGACGCATCCACAGCTACTCATGAGGGCACCTTGTTCAGACAATACATGCGTCAGCGGTTGGGCTTTGTTCCAAGTGTCATTAAATGAAATGAGAGGCAGGGATGTAAATCTTGTTGTAAAACTTCCAGGAAGGCATGAAATAATTTAATCATTGGAACAGTGCAGACCAAACTCTCTGGGCAACGTCACACTGAAACATTTAGAGACAAATACCAATAACTAGCAGAAATATGAAGAATAATCCTACAATGTGACACTAAAATTGTATCTCTAATGTGTTTACTTGACAAACCGGATTCAAAGGAAGAAAAAAAAAAAAGCAAACTTATTCAGCAAGGTCAGACAAAAACTGAACATTTAGAGATAAATACCAATCACTAAAAGAAATATATGCAATATCCTAAAATGTAACACTAAAATCATATCTTTAATGTGTTTGTTTGGTAAACAAGACTTAAAAAGATAAAGATAATAAATCATTGCAACACGACAGACCAAAATCACTGAGAAACATCAGACAAAGCTTAGACATTTTAAACCTAAAATCTAACACTTAAATCACTAAAAATGTGCTTGACAAACATCCTTCAAAGACATTAAGACAGCTTTACAGTTTTCTGTATGTGTATTTTTCCTCTTTAAACAGGTCACCTGCCTCTTGTCAACACACCCTGACTCCATTACTAAATGCTAATGATCTTTTAATTACAGTTTTGAAAAGAAAGAAAGTCGCATCTTTTCCAAAATGCTGAACTACTCCTTTAATTCTTGCATCATGCGCCTTTGAGCTACAACAATTTGCAGTGCTGTGTTTAGTGTTTTTTCTAAACCTGGGAATTTATTCTGAATACATCAGATAAAAAGCTTTTTCTTAACAGAGCAAATATTCTGCAGTTTCCTGTTTAATAATGACTCTGAGGGCTGCTGGCTGATTACAGCAGCATCAGCAGAGATTCAGCCTTTCTGCTCCGGTTCTGTTTGATGAATCTTATTTTTAGCTGCCACCAACACAAGACAAAGCTGTTAACTGCTCAGAACAGAACAACAGGAACAGAAGCAGTGGAGGGAAAATCTGCCAAAGGAAAAAGCACTAATAATAAGTGAAGGCATACTAACATGGCCGGCGGTAGTTTGCAGAGGGTATGCGTCCTCCGTGGGGCTGATCTCCTGCCTCATCACCCAGATGGGTTCCACGGGCTGGTCCGGTGTGTAAGGGGAGCGCACCGTCTTCGTCTTCACCCCTTCGATCGCCTCCTTGATGTCTTTAATCGCCAGGCTGATGGCGTCTCCGGAGCCCTTCGTGCCTTCCTCCCCTGAGAAGCCCGCCAGGCTGCGCTCATCCTGGGCCTCACCTGAGCTGCTCTGCCCGGACGTCGGAGTCCTGACTCGGGTTTCCGTTTGTCTCGGCGCCTGCCTGCGACTCTTGGGGACGGGGCTTTGATCGGCGCTGTTCCCCTCGCCGTCGGACTGGCCGTCGTAGTGGTGCAGCCGGCAGCCGACGGAGCGGTCTGGAGGGGAGTGATGCGTCCCGCGGTCCCTGCCCTGCCTTGGAGCGTGATGGGAGCCCTTGGTGGGGGAGGATGGAGCCCCTTTATGTACATTCTCCTGTCTATGGCTGGTGAGGGGCTCTGGGCGGGACTCTTGCTGGGCCTCAGACCTCCGGCCAGATTGTTTGCGAGGTTCCCTGTGTAGCTCAGGGTAGGAGGTCTTCAGGGGTTCGGGGAAAGAGTTGGGATGTGATTTTGGCTCCGAGTACGACTCGTAAACCGGCTCTGAGTAAGACTTCTGGTGGGACTCTGTATAAAAGTCTGCATAGGTTTTAGGGTAAGATTCAGAGCAGGAAGTAGAGTGGGACAGCGAGCACGATTCAGAGCAATCATCGTCGTCTTCTTCTTCGTCTTCTTCTTCTTCTTCTTCTTCAGGTAGCAGGTCGTGGTCGGGGATGGGGCTCATGCTGGGCTCCTCGCTGAAGTGGTCCAGCTGGGGGAAAGGTGGGACATCTGGGGAGGAAGGGGGAGTCGGTGACTGGAGCGGCGGCGGGCTGTGGAGAGGCCCATCCAGACTGAGCGAGGCGGCGCTCTCAGTGTCGGAGCACAGATCTGTGATTTCACTTCCCTGAGCTGCAGGATCCTCCTCCACGTGGTCCATCACTTCTTCCTGATCCTCCTCCACCCTCTCGGCACATTCCTCTGCTTCGTCATCGCGGCTGAAGCTGGGGGGATCGGCGCCTGAGTGGCAATCTGCATCATCCACCACCTGCTCTTGCTCCACATCATCTTCTTTAACTTCCTCTGTTTCCTCCTCACACTCCACCTTTTGCTCCTGCAGGTCCTCCTCTGCATCAGCAGCAGCAGCAGCTTCATGTTGGGGGTGAAGCTGCTCGTTGTTGGCTGCAGGACCAGGAGAGAGGTGAGTGGGGGTAACAACGGCAACAGGAGTCTGGTGAGGAGATCCCGTCCCCTGGTCCATTACAGGGTCGACTGATGAGCAGTGCTGCTCCGGTACCTCTGCTGGACCTTCTCTCTCCTCCACAGCAGGTGAAGAGTCCTGGATCTCTCTGAATGGCTGCCTCTGTCTGTGACTCCTGAGTCTTGGGTTCGGGTCACCATGGCGACGGTACCGGGTGACAGCAGGGCGGTGCTGCTGGACGGGACGAGGTTCAACGTCCTGACTCTCACCTCCGTCTGACCTTGATGGAACCACCGCCGGGCCCAGACCAGGACTCTGAGCCTGGCTTTGTCCCTGCCCGGATGGAGGCCGCCGGCGGTGCCGAGGGGGTCCACGACCCGCGTGGCCGTGGTGGTGGTGGTGGTGGTGAGGAGGGTGATGGTGATGATGGTGGTGGTGGTGATGGGGATTTAGTTCCCCGTCCTGGTTGAGCATCTGACACGGCCTCCAGGACCGACGTACTGGAGGGTCGCCGGAGGTCCCGTTGGGCTGCTGCCTGCTCCTCGGGGGCGCCGACGCCGCCTTGTGGTCCTCGCCTGCTTCGCCCATCACCTCTCCCTGATATTTGTGGCTCATGGCTGGGGTGTGACTGGACTCCAGTTTTCAGAACATGCTCATCTAGTCTCCAGGGAAACCGTGATTTTTCGAGATAATATCTGTAAAAAAAAGAATTTTTAAATTAAAAACAGGGAAAATTAGTAAAATGCCCACTTTTAAATCCTTAATATATATAAAAAAAAACTCCCCTTGAAATATCAGCAAATAAATCTAAAATGTTGTTTTTTGCAGTTTTAAATACAGTAAAAAAATAAAAAAATAAAATAAGTGTAAAATTACTATTTACAAAATGCAAACATTTGAAGTGGATGTTGTTTACAGTTTGGGCCTGGTTTTTTCTTTTTTCTTCTTTACAATCAACATGTAAATTAAGACAATTTTTTGTGATTTTTCTGCATATTATTATCACAACAAAACGAGGAGAATCAGTTAATTTTTTTTAAACCATTTTTCAATCATTAATATACACCATTTTTTCTTTCAAATAACAGCAAATCTGTTCAAAAAAAGATTCAATAAAGCAAAATTGTAATTTTGCAGTCAACATGTAAACTTTCATTTTTTTCTGTAATTTTTCGAGATATTATTTGTAATTTAACACAGCAGGTTAATGCAACAGTTTAAATAAATATTTTCTTCCATTTTTCAATTGTTAATACACTTATTTTTCTTCAAATATCAGCAAGTATTTGCAAAATCATGTTGTTTTCTGCTCATTTAAATACCTAAAAAAATTTTAAAACGTGTAATTTTACAATCACACATTGTAAAAGGACAAATTACTATTTATAAAAACACTGATTTTTGATGTGCACATTTACAGTTTGGACCTTTTTTTTGTTACGGTAAATTTATAGTCTTTACTATTATTCCTGTGATTTTTCTAGATATTATTGGTAATTGGCAAAACAGAGAAGGATCTGTAAACAGTTTAAAAATTACTTATTATTATATACGTTTTTTTTTTACACAGCACAGCCTGACAGAAATGGAGACATCACATTAACAAGAAATGTCAAGAAATAAATAGTCAACAGAAATAATAGGTCCGAGGACAGTTTGAAGGTTAAATGTAAAACAAGCATTATCAGTGGACAACATTAAATGTCACAACTGGTGTCTTGGAAACTGGCACTGAAAGCTTATTAGTCTCGATCATTAGTCTTTTCTACTCTCGGATCGGATATTTAATGATTTCAAAACATTATTTTTGAATGAATTTTATGCAAACAATGACCCTGTACATCCATCTTTATTTGATCAACCAAAAAAGATCGGATTTTCAACTCCTTACAGTTTTATATTACTGCAAATTCATCCCCTATAGGCCTCTGAAGTGTTGGTCACACATACTAAAATATATATCACACTATGCTTTAACCATATCACCTAAGTGGATGTGGTGACAAGCCTTTTTTTTTTTTTTTTTTAGCACTGCTTTATGACATATTATAATACATACTGCTGAGGTCACAGTATGTATTAAACCGTGTCCTTGTTGGACTGTCTGACATCTCCTGAAACTCCCTGTACAACAGTGGAATCGTAGTGATTAGCAGAGGTGTGGAAGTGGGCTGAATCCGAAGGTCTCTTTAGTCATTATCCACACAACTGCTTCCAATTGGTCCCCATTGGAATAACTCGCTCTGTAAATTGGAATAAAAGCTTCTGAAGACAGACTTCTTTGAGCTAAATCAGCCATTGAGAACACAGATGAACGCTTTAGCCTGGTTAGATGACACACTGCACGGCGCAGTTGTAGCTTGAAACACACTGAGGCATTTAATCAATTAATGCAAAATAAATAAATAATGGCTGTTAGAAACAACCCTACTTACAAGCCAAAGAAACTCAAGGCCATTCCCCTTCTATCGAAACTGATTTATCGCTGTAATCTGCTCCCACCGTTTCAATATCTTAATTACCTGCCTTACAATAAGTCTGTCCTGACAATGACAGCATGCAGTTAACTTATGTTGCATAAATCAAGTTTGCGTAAGCAGGTTCTTCTTTTTTTCCCCCAAAGTTTACATGCTACTATGGCTAATGAACATCTGTCAGAGAACGGAAAATATCGCAGCGATAGTTGAAAAATCACGTCGGGAACTCACTGTCTCTATACCGCTAATAGCAAAAATCTAAATCCTCTGGGACGCAGTGCACTTTAATCTCCACCACATTCATCCGTCCACCAGCAGCTGGCAGATGGCAAAGGATGGGAGACTAAAGGATGAGGAGGAGGAAGAGGAGGATGAAGAGGAGGAGGAGGAGGCAGGGCACGAGGACAAGGAGGGACCTCTATCTGGTATCTGATAAGACCTGACAGAGAGGAATGGATAGGCCAGTGATCTGAATAATAAATGGCCTCTGCGAACGAGAAGCCCCGTTTTGATATTTATTTAATATGACGAGGCTATCGGGGACCCCATCAGTTATCTCCTATCGCGCGCTTCGCCATGACCGAGGTCAACAAGCTGAGAAAGGACGCGAGGACGTCGGCCTGCTAGATGTTTCAGGAACAATAAAGTGGTTCCAGAAAAGGTCGCCGATGGGAGAAAAAAAACTGCACAGTCTGACTGGAAGGAAGAAAAAAAGGCTTGTTTATGAAGGTCTACATGAAAATTTTAAAAGCATCTCCCATTGTTGGTACCACATACGTTTTACTCATAAATTATCCATCTAACCTTAACGATCTGAAGAATAAAACATGTATGATTATATAAACTAGAAATGCTCTCCTTTAAAGTCCTTCATTCAAATCTATACTTAATGTTCTGTGTGCACCTCTGCTCTTTATTAGATCTGAATAGGAATCTGAACTACTACTGTGGTTGTTTTACTGAGCTTATTGCAAATGCCCGGCAAAGATCTGAAAGAGTCGAAGCCGTCTAAGGAGGGAAATCTTAATCATAAACCTCAAGAGTTTTCTCTGTTTTGACTGTATGAATAAAAACTTCAGGATTTAAGATTCCTTGCATGAGTATCGTACTTTAAGCTCGATTGGGCAGTATTTTTGGTCGTCACTGGGCAAAACTTCTACACTAACCGTACAGCAACCTGAAATTCAAGTGGTCTTTGAGGAAAATAGATTCCTACACCTCCCCTGGCTCCATTGTTTAGGCTTTACAAAGTCTAGTCCAGGAGGTTTTTGCCAATTGCAGGTCTTTTGAACCAGAGCTGGTAAGATCATGTAAAAGAGCAAAATATTATATTATCATTATTTAAAATTGCTGATAAAAAATCTGTTAAAAAAGGGGAACCGACCTTGCCCAAGTAGCAAAATCAGGTGTTCCAACCTTAACTTTAAACCTGTGATAACTGAATGGAAATGTTTTAAACAAGATTAAGCAAGTTTGTTTGCAAAAAGCTGCCTTTTTACTAATCAAACAGATAAAAAGTCACATAATTATTCATTCAGATTAATGTTTCTGGACACCTGAGAAGTTTTACTCTAATATCCACTTTCATTTTGCTCTTTTTTTTCGTCTCTAACAAATCCTCAGGAAAATATCTGCCTCTTTAGACGCCCAACACTCGACTGTGTACAGCAGCTAGTTGTTGTGTCTGCCGTTCAGTTGTTGCTGGGCAGATAGGGAACACAGGATTTAAAGCTGCTTCTCTAATAACAGCTGCCTACAAAAACAGGTAACTCGCAGGCCAGAACAGCTAAACGGTGTGCTTGCTGAATGTCACTTTGAAGTCAGAGTCAAGCAACGGAGAGCTGGAGATTCTGGTGACGATTCACTGGAGGTTCTTTCTCACTGCCACAGTGTTTATATGTTGTCATTTGAGGTATTTGTATGATAGAAATACTGATAATGGCGACTTTAAGGGGTTAACCTAATGACTGAAGCTCCCTACAGAATGTTAGATTATTTGTTTGAGAGAACTGACTTTAGTTAAATGTATGCATTTCTTTTAACAGAGGAAACTTTGACAAAAAACTACTAAGAAACATGCTGAAAAAACACTCTTGGCATGTTTTATAAAAGAATACATTCACAATGTTAATTACTGCTTTCATCTTTAGGATAGAATAAATCTATGCAAGTGAATTAGTCGTAACCTTGTTGTCAATCAACATGTATGATATTGGTTTAACAGGCAGCAGAAGGCTTCCTGATGTGGGTTTCGTCTTGTGTTTGCAGGTAAATAATTTGGAAATACAAGAATTGAATATGCTGGACAGAGATGAGACACAGAGGCCAAAGGTTAATGTTGATCCTGTAATCTGAGCACCGAGCCCAACTGCCAGGAGGGAACATGATGGGACACAGCAGGAGTGAGAGCGAACTCCCAGAGAGGCTAATGTCCCTCTCTGTCTGGACTTTAGGACTGGACGGCAGCGGCTGGGCGACCCGATGGGGGCGGTCGGGGAGGAGGGGTTGGCCGGGTCACAGATGGCCCTGGCAGCGGCGGCAGATAGTCGGACCGAGCCTGAGGAGCTGTGAGCCGAGCGCCGCGCTTCCATCTGTCAGGCTGCAGTGAAAGCTGCCGCGTGGGGGATTTACTAGCCCATTAACTCGCTGATCTTATACTGACAAACAAACACTGACAACGACACACGTGTGCCGCACGAACTTGCAAGAACCTTGAATGTTTACATCTGCTCCGAAGCATTTAATCTTCCTCACGACTCGCCGAGAATTAGGGCTCAATGATGGCAAACATGACAGTAAAGTACCTGCCATTGTTTCATCAACAGGTTGATCATTTAGTCTTATGAAATACCAGGGAATTGTGAAAAATAACCATCATTATTCCTCAGATATTGAGATAATGTCAAAAACGTGATGAGATTTTGAAGCTGACTATACTGTTTGTGTTTTTTTTTAATATACTGACACAAATGCAAGTACTGAAAAACAATCGATCGTGCAAATATGATGCAGAGACGTTGACTGTTTCAATGATTCATTTGATGTCTTGTTTACCGAGGACCATGTAAAAAATAAAAAGGCTGCACCTGCAAAAAAAAAAAATCCCTCTGGCTAACAGAAGGGTTAAATATAACCCTGGACATTATGTGATCTTGAGATTTTCACGCACAATAATCTAAAACTATCTCATTTGCAGACTGCAGTGATTAGGAAAAGATGACACTTCAGATATAAGACAAATAACCAACGTCGCAAAGGAGGTGTCTAGATTCATATCTCACTCTGAGATTGCATCAACACTTTTAATGAGTTTAAACACAGATCCCAATGCTGCACTAACCTTAAAATTAAGTTTGAACATTTTTCCACCAATTTGTTGATTAACTGGCAGCAATTTTCATCAAGGATTTGCGTATTTCAGGCAAACTGCCTTGTGCCAGCATCTTGGTTGTGATGATGGGCATTTTCTTTGCCTTATGTAACAGCAAATCACCAAGCACCTATGGCAATCTGAAGGCACCGCAAAGACATTTTCTAAAGCGGGAGTAATTAAGCAAATAACTAGCAGAATAATTGATGATGCAACCAATCGTGAGCAGCACCTGTCCCCACCTCTCTATTATTGAGAACACGATTCTTCCTCCCTCTGGAGCATGCAAACACAACACCTCAGCGTGACAGACACACTCACTCAGCCAGCATATGGCCCATGTTGGGATGCATCAATAGCCACATCACTTGCATTGTGTTACAAGTAGACTACTCCCTCGCTCTGGAGGGAGAAGATTAATCATTGAACAAGAGCCAAACTGGCAAGTGCTTTTATTTTGAAGGCTTACTGGGCTCCTTAAATCCCCTCCCATGGCTCTGGACGGGTTTTATTATGTTAAAAGGCCAGAAGCCCGACTTTTGGGAAGGGTGCTCATTATCAATTAGTGATCCAATCTTTGAAATGTTGTCCAGCTCCTAAATGATCAGTGTTATCTATGATTAAGCTGCGCATTTTTTTGTCAATTATAAACAGTTTTTCACTGTATCCCGACTTCTAAAACGCCTGACATGTGTTTTGGTTAAAAGATAAATGCACAGCAAACTGTCACCTGTCTAAAAGCCTCCCTCTCCTCTCTCTGACGGTCCGGATTAAATCTCGGCAGGTGTCGGATCCGCCATCAGTGAAAACAACCCGAACACATTCCTCCGTCCCGGCCCACTCTAAACACGCCAAAAACCCGGGTTCCCGTTAGCCGATCGGCTGTCGGACGTGACATTCACTCCTTTACCTGCATGTCAGTGGAGGACAGGCCCGGCTCCGGCTGCTGGAGTACACATCGCCCCTGTCCCTGTGCGCTCTCGCCTGGCTCGGCTTGGTCTGTCCCTCCTGACAACTTGCTGGGATTAAAGCGGAGAGCTCAGCCCCTCCTTCTGCACCGTGACATCAGAGCGGATTAGCGATGCACAAAGCGCCTTTATAAACGCTGCTGATGCTGGTGGTGCAGACACAGGCGGGTTCTTTACGGCTGGGAGTGCAGCTCCATCCCGCCTCCTCCATCAGCAGCAGCCCGCAGAGTGCCGCTGCGCTGCAACGCCGTCGGCTGTCACCGTCCGTCGATGGTGTCGCTGTTATCTGCTTGTAGATCTTTCTGGTGGAATCGACGTCCTCTCGCTCCTTTTGTAGAACACCTGTAAGAGCGGTGCAGGTAGAATAATGACATCCCGGCGACTCTACTTTTTGTCCGAACGTGGTTTTTCATTCTACACGACTGACTGCTAATAACGATGTTAGCTAACATGTAGCTCTGTTTATCAGTTAGCTAACAGTTAGCTAGCTACGTTGGACAAACAATATTTTTTCGGTAAGAAAAATAAACACGAAACTTAACAAAAAATAGCAGAGGTCTTTGATATCACCAGATGGCATTATAATAAAAACAATTAAAAACATCTTTAAAGACTATTTAGATCAAATAAAACTAATTACCAACTCTGAAATTGCATTGATGCTATTAATCAGCCGTTAATCTAAGATGGCGACCGGAAGTGACATCCTCTTGTTCCTGCCAAGCAACAAAGCTAAAATGCTAAATATATTCCAGTGTATTTAAAAGTGTAAAATTGAGCCATCTAAGCATATCAGCAACAATTCAATTTTAATTTTAATAATTTATTATGGAGGAACTGGGATGTTTTGCTCTGGTGCTACATCAACACATTTAAATGTGTGCATAATGAATATTTTGTACACTTAAATATTCTGTGCAATATCAGTTTTTCCACCTACACAAGAATCTGGGCAATATCAGTATTGTTCTACCCACAGAAGAATTGTGCAATAGATCAAATCTGTGCAGTATCAGTATTTGTCATTATGGAAGAATCTGTGCTTATACCATTGTTATACCACTGATATGTGCAAATTTGTTATTTTCCACATCCAGAGGAATTTTTTGTATATTTTTATTTTACACTGGTGTTCCCTACATATTTGCATTATCCCTTTTGCTCCCGTAACACTGCAAATGTCCCCACTGTGGGATTAACAGAGGCTTATCTTATCTTATCTTATCTTATATACTGAAAACATTGACTTCTTCTTAGAAGACGTTTTGATAGAGTGAGTTTTGCATTGGGTATCTTTTCAAGGAATACATTTTTTAAAGCATTTTTAATTTTTTAAATTTTAAATTTTAACGATATTTGGACATCAAAAACACTATAGACTGAATATGTCCAGTTGCAATGAGAGGCATCTATCCAACTGCAGTCCCACACAATTGTGAACACCATTTCGTGCCATTTTGCATGCTAGACTAACCATACGATGTACTCAGCAAGAGTTCCCATGAGCCCAAACCCCCGGCCTGGTCAATATATCTGTTCTGGAAATGGCATACAATATGTGTAGGCGAGTAATCTCTGGTGACCATCTTCAGAGAGTTGGTACTTGGAAGACAGATTACATTGCTCTAAGTTTGAATAATACCATTGACCCTTACAACCATGCGAAATGCCAAACAGTTGTTGCAGTTTTCCTACAAAATTCATTTCATGGGTTTGAATTACCAGCTAGTAATTCATTTTCACATGAGGGCAAATGTTCATTAAACACATCCAACACAAATGTGGTTTAATCTTAATCTATGTTTTAATGGGTGACAAAATGCAAATTCATTTTGCTATACCTTACCTGCCTTCTAAGCAAAAATCATATGAAATGTGAACATGTTAGGCTGACACGTTTGAGCAGGGATACAGTAACTTGTCATTGTTAATATACAATGTACAGAGTGGAGTATGAAACAGGGCTGGTTGATGCTCCTGATACAATGATCCAGGCGCATTCTGGTGTCACTGGAGGCCTGGTGGATCAGATCAATAGAGCCAGTGTCTATATTGTCGAGCATTCTCACCTTAGTCACGTGCACCTTTTCTGCAGGAGCACCCGTTACCGTGACAACAATATGTGATGGAGGATGGCGATGGTGTCGAGCGGTAACCATGGCATCCAATCTGTTATTACCATCTCTGCAGCCTCACATCTCTGATCCCACACGAAAACACGCAGCCTGCACACTTTGTCTAAAACGCAGGGCTGTGAACTTTTGGGCGAACGTGGAGGCGTGCGTGACACATTTTTAAAGAACTCAGCCAATCACAAGGCTGCAGAATATAGAGTGCAACGTGCGGAATCAGGTCATCGGAGAGTATCTGAGGTCACGTTATCGTTCTGCTGCCGGCATTAACTCATGTCACACAGCCTATGTTTCATGCTCTGAGTCCAGGTCACTGCTGTTCTATTTCCAGAGAAGACATCAATAATTACTCTCTCTCTCTCTCCCTCTATCTCTCTCTCTCTCTCTTCTCTGCATACATACATAAATGAACTTATACTGTACGTGTTCTGTCCAGATACATAGCATGCGGTGAGCAGAGGCTGAACCCATTACTGGAATTAACACACATCAATGTTTCATCATGGCCCATTACTGAGTTGCCTCCTATCATGCAGAAAACCAGTGGCCTCCATTTACAACACACACACACTTCCAGTATGCTCACGAGACGGCCATGAAGGATCTATGTTTACCCATCCAGGGCATGTATTTCACTTGGTCTGCAGGTGGCGCCCTTCAGCAGGATGGGAGGGGAGCAATGGCAGGATGGTGGAGCATTTCAATAGTTTTTTGTCATAATTTATCAGCAGAGGATTCTCTGTTTCTCACCACACCTGGAAGCTGTTCTGTACAATAATCATTTGACCTCTGGCTGCCCTTCAAGTGGCCACACCAGCCCTTTCCTGCAGGGAATCCACAATTATTTAAACTCCAATTACAGCCCCATTATTTGAAATAGTTATTTCACACCAGCAGGGTTCAATCCCCCAACATTTCTCTGTATTTCTTTATGATTATTGTCTTTATTTATATGTGTTAACCTGAGTAACGGCACCAGAAATCCAAAAATGGTGGATTCTGTTGGAAATGTGCCCGTCATCAGTGTGATATCTGTTAAAACCTTTTACTCGACAAGAATAGGAGATATTTTAATTAAAGTTTATCCCATATGGCTTTTTTAAATCAGTAAAAATGTTTTTGTCTACTGTAGTCAGTATCACACATTTGTTGTGTATATATTCAGCTTATCAGGGTATCAGATGAACTAAATTGTAGTATTTTACCTTAAAGTACATTTTAAACTCTTGGTGTGCTGTTGGACATCTCGTTCAAAATGATTGATGCTAAAAAAAAAAAAATGTAATTTGACAAGTTTTAAGCCCAGTTTGGGAGCATTAAAACACTTAATAACACTTAAATAATTCATACATGGAGGGGCACAACAGCTAATCAACGTCAGTTGTAAGCTACTAATAATTCTAACTGTATTGTCGTAGTTTTATCGTAACAACTGGACTTGCTTGAGTTTTTTTGAAGATGTTTCACCTCTCATCCAAGAGGCTTCATCAGCTCAAGCAAGTCCAGTTGTTACGATTAAACTACAACCATGACCTGGATGACTGAGAATCTTCACAGACAGTTGTAAGTGTAATTTTGCAAACAAATGACAGAATTCTACCACTATAAGTCATTTGTACATTAATTACCAACCATACATTTACAGTACATGTGTATTTTAGTCATGCTATTGGCTCCATGAATGGTAAACGGTAAATGGTCTGCACTTATATAGCGCTTTTCTACCTTTGCTGCACTCAAAGCGCTTTACGTTGTGTTTCTCATTCACCCATTCACGCACACATTCATACACCAATGGCAACAAAGCTGCCATGCAAGGTGCTGCCTGCCCTTGGGAGCAACTTCGGGTTCAGTGTCTTGCCCACGGACACTTCAACTGTGGAGGGAGCGGGGATCGAACCACCAGCCTTACGGTCAGAGGACAACCGCTCTACCACCTGAGCCACAGCCGCCCATTTACAGGAAATACAAATACAGTAAATTTGAACATTTCCAGACCTCCTGAAGATCAACATTTTTTTTCAAAAGGCATATATAAAGGCTATTTAAAAGTGACATTACAGTGTATTTACATCCATTTCTTTTTAAAACATAATAAAAGTGTGAGCTTTAAAGCGTATCAGTCTCCATTTCTTTCTTTTTTTTGGCATCACATGAGTTTGTTGCTCGCAGACAACAGTTTCAGCCCGGCGGCACTTCCTGGTTGATTGTCCCAGCAGTGCTTTAAGTGCATCATTCAGGCCATTCACAGTTTTTATGTAACAAAGTTTCAGCAAGTATCCAAGTAGTTTCCAGGCTGAGTTTAAAAGCTTTACACCTCCATCACAGGCGCCTGATGCTCCTCTTGCTGCCCGGTACGATCGGGCAGCAAGAATGGCAACAGTACGTTATAAGTCTGATTTCTGACATGATCAGCTTATGTAAATGTATTTAAAAGTGATGTATGGTTCATCATTTGTCTTGTTTTAATGAAGGCATGAGAAGATCTGAGACTTTTTGCATCCTGTTTTTCATGGTGGTCTTGGTGATGAAAAGTGGTGTTAAGAAATGTCAGCAGGAGAGAATAGTGTTACTGCGAAAACAAAAAGCAGCTGGAATTACATAAAACAAGGATGAGTTTCATTTCATAACACTGGGCTTGACATTTAAGTGATCATTGTTATAAATGGTCACTCCCAACAGGCTTAGAAGAAGTGCAGCATATGAATCAGGTTTTCTCTGCAAAAACAGATTTTTTTTTTCTTTCCCCTCCACCACCACAGATGAATCTCATTTATGGGCTTTACATAAAGATCAAACCTGTTCTCATAAAAATATCTTGTGATAACAGTTATTCCAAGCTCGAGGCAGTAAGTCCGAGGTGTTCCCGGCTGAAGGGTGGAGGCCAGAGGGGACATAACTCGGTGATCCCTTTGGCAGGGATTCACATACTGGGGAGAACATGTAATAACTGTAGCATCATGCAAACAATAACCTCTGCATGCGTCGCACATGACAGATTCTGGCACCCGTCAGTTACCTATTGAAGCTCCGGCGAGTTGTTTCCACAGACAACCAGGAAATTAAAGAGATGAATGATGGAGGATGGAAAATGTGTCTGCAGGACTGAACGATCAGAAGAATAATGTCTCCAATCCCCTCTTGGTTTGTTGTCATAGAGAAAACAGTTAACACTGTTTGAACTTAAAGATAATTATTCTTTTGAGTCGTTTTCTCAAAACCAGCAGGAGATGAGTCAGATCCTCAGTGTTTGTTCAGTTCAAATTGATGGTTGCAGATTTTCTGACTACATAATCAGGAGAGAATTCATCCCCCCATCTGGGCCGACAGCGCTCGTTGCTCCTTGTTAAAATGCTGATGACCAAAGGAGAAAGGAAGGCAGAGTGCTGCTGACCCTGTACGAGACAACTGCAGAAAAAGGAGGAGAAAAAAAAAAAGCCGAGGCAGAAGAGAAAGCATGTCAGACAGATGGAACACAAATGTGGATGGGAGCTCGCCCCCTAAAAAATACAACAAAGTCTGATCTTCCGTGTCCAGCATGCTGCATTTTTTCCTCCTCTATCGCTCAAATTCATTCCCCTGCTGCAAGGACGCTGAGCTGTAAGAGTTCAGTTGTTCTATTAATCACTCGTCCAACAGTCATATTTTGTGCATTTGGGATGAGCACAGTTCTGTCTCTGAATTTAAATCAGATTTTTTTTAGGAGAGCGTTCAGCTGCATGAGAATGTCTGCGAGCTGTTGTTGGGTGCACATGTAGGATTCGGGGCAGGATGTCTTACTGTTCCAGGTCACAAAACGCCGGCGAGGTGTTCAAGGCTGAAGCCAGGACAAATATTTTAAATGGTTGCAAAATGTTTTGACTCAAGCGGTTTGTAAAATACAGCTTAGATCATTTGTGTGTTCAGGCCTCGCCTCCATCAATGAAGCGTTATCACATCACAGCAGGAAGGTGTGTTTTCATTCAATTCCAGCACGCCGTTCCCAAAACACACAGAATATACTATATGCCAGAAGTATGCTAACATGCATATGGTACCGCTGAACATGTTTCAAAGCAACTGGCGTTAACGTGCGGCTAAAGCAAGTCGCCAAGGGCTCGATCACAGGGAATTGCCGGGTTTCTCTTTATAGTATTGTCTATAAAGCCTTGACTTCACTGTGTAAGTTGCCCTAAAATGACTTACAGTGTGGTTTGACATGACATAAATAAATTTATATTGGAATGAATTAAAAGATTTCCTCCCAATTCCACTTCTTGCCAAATGTGTTGAGGTGAGGTTAAGGTCAGTTCTCGAAGCAAGCCAGTGAAGTACTACCATATCTTATTTATAGACCTGTTTTGCAGCATAGTTTTGTGCACGTGGAGCATTATCATGTTGAAAAGGAAAGACGTCTACTCAAACTGTTGGCACAAAGTTTACTAAAGGGTCTAAAATATCATCCTGTGTTGCTGAACTAAAATCTTCCTCCAATGGAATGAGGAACTTAAGAAAAGGAACTGTCCAAAAACTTTTGGTCTAATCAGTTGTGGGAGAGGGACTTTAAAATAGAAAACATGAAAATATAAGAGAGACTCTGTTCTGGAGTTTATTCGCTGCATTTAGAACAGGTTCTCAAGCCTACATGTTTCTAAAAGTCCAAAAAGACCAACATGATAATTAAAAAGTGACTGATCTGTCACCTTCATTTAAGGTTTGGTTAAGTTTAACTTGACTTTGGTCATTGTTAGAAGACAAGATGACAAAATAGCTAGTTAAAAGAAACAAATAGTTGGTTAAAACTCATAAATAAATAGCTAAAAGTAATAAATAGTTAGCTAAATGTAGCAAACAGTTGGTTAAAGGGTATAAATAGTTAGCTTCACATAGGAAACAGTTGACTAAAAACAATAATTACTTAGCAAATTGTAAAGTAATAAATATTTGGCTCACAGTAAAAAAATAACTGGTTAAAGTAACAACTAGTTAGCTAGCTAATAGTAATAAAAAAAAAAAGTTAGCTACACATAACAAATAGTTGGCTAAATGTAATAAATAGTTAGCTAAAACTACCAAAAAGTTGGATAAAGGTATTATATGATTAGCTAAACGTAACAAATAGTTGGCTGAAGGTAATAAATAGTTAGCTTAACTTAGCGAATAGTTGGCTAAATGTAATAAATAGTTAGCTAAAACTGCCAAAAAGTTGGCTAAAGGTAATAAGTAGTTGGCCAAAGGTCGTAAATAGTTAACTAAAAGTAACAAATAGTTAGCTAAATGTAGCAAACCGTTGACTAAAGATAATAAATAGTTAGCTACACATAGGAAACAATTGGCTAAAAGTAATAGCTAAAATTACCAGACAGTTGTCTTCCAGTAATAAATATTTGGCTAAAAGCATTAAATACTTAGCTAAACATGATAAATGGCTAAAAGTAATAGTCGAGTACTTATATATTTGTGCATTTTATTGGTTAATTTTTTCTATTTAACACTTTGTGCTTTAACTTATTTAGCAGATTTAGCGCACAATTTAATCCATTACTTTTAGGTAATTGTTTAACTACGCTGTCATTTTATGAAATATTTAGCTGTTAACTTTTAGGTGTTAGTTTAAGGGCACAATTTCTAACTATTTATAATGATAATTATGATAAAGAGTTCAGAAATCGATTGATCCCAAGGGACCATTTTGAGCTCAAAAGGTCACAGTCACACGACCCCAAGAGGTCGCTTGTCAAGAAAAAGTAAATACAGGCCACTTTCAGTTTTAAAGCACAGAGTAACTCTGATAAGGATGGTCCCATTTATTCATTAAGCTGATGGTAGTCCAGTTTTGGCTGGAAGTTAAAGACTCTGTCCTCAGATTTTCAGGATAAATCTGGTAGGTGAGCTGAATAACGTGAAGGTATCAGACCTCTGACCCTGCAGGAGTTCGTTTAGTTTAAAGTTCATCACTGTTTTCACACAGAATCCCTCCTTATTCATCATGTCCAACTTTCTCTGCCTCACACCTCCACTTCGTTCTCCTCCTTCCTCCCACCCTCCACTTCCTTTGTTGCCCTGCTCCCTCACTGGCCTCCCATCAGCTCATCACTGATCTTGTTTTTTCTCCTCCTCCTCTCCCTCACTCCCACATCTCCTCCTCCTCCTCCTCCTCCTCCTCCTCCTCGTCTCTACAGGACGTCTGCAGTGTGCTGCCAGTCTGAGAGCTGGAGAGACACTCAGCCGACACACAGGATAAATCTTCAAAAACAAACTTTAGTGCAACTTTTTCTATTTTTCCACAGCTCTGGATGCAAAACCTTCATCTTCTTTTCTTATTTCCTCTGAGGCTGACTTTTTGTGTTGTTGTTTTTCTTCCATAGAAAGCTGCGATGTTTCCATTCTACCTCTTAACTTTAGCTGGTGAGTACGTTGTGCCAGTGCTGGTGCATGAGGGCATGTTTCTGTTAATGCCAGTTGCCATGATTCATACTTACCATTCCCTCTTTCTCATTTTCTCTGCGCTCGAAGCCACCATCCAAGCCCACAAGCTGCTGCTGCCAGGCTCATGCAACTTTGAGTCCAACACCTGCGGATACACGTCAGATGCAGACTTCACGAGCTGGACCCTACACAAAGATGGTACTTTTTTTTTTTTTTTTTTAAAGTTGCCACGCTGCATCTTCAGTCCTTTGATTATTTCAGTCTGGAAGTTTGTAACTGGCTCTTATGGTGGCAGTTTTTGGTTCTGTTTTGGCTGCACCACTGAAGCACGCTGGTGAAAAGAAGCCCATCTGGTCCGCATTGATTCCACAAACATCTGGAGTCAGTGAAATAACAGATTTAAGCATTCTCGTCGGGCTGGTAGTGCAGCTGATATGAATGAGCGCCGTACACAGCCGTGGCCGAGTTATGTCACTGTGTACTTATTTGAAGTGATCAAAGGCAACATATGAATGGATATTAGATCACTTGTGCATGATTGGATTGCTGTGATTAATGTGCATTTAAAATAAATGTGTGGAAAGCAAAGTCCACGCGCAAATATTAAGAAGCATCTGGTTGCCAATAGCGCTGAAGCTTGTTAGTGCAGCAGCAGCAGGATGTTGTCATGTCAACTGTGACAGGAAGCAAGAGATCAAGGTTATGTTGATGTTTTTAAAAAAGAGTTTCCCCAAATCTCTTCCCAACCTTAATGTAAAATACCTAAATGTGGCTGATCAGTTCTGTCAGGCTCGTAATTAGTAATCCGCCAGAGTCAGGAAAAGTTCTGGTGGGATTCCAGCTGCTGATTCTGGTCCACAGGTGGTTCATGTTCTGCAGAAAGACTTGAACTGGCCCACATCTGCATAATAATCAGAACGGTTCATGTTTACCTGCAGTCCCCTGTTGGTCAGAATTAATACACTACTCAGCAAACTTAAACATTCAACTGTAGAGACTAACTTGACCTGTTTTTACACTATTACCAAAGTCATAGTCGCTTAGGGGTAGACTGGTTATTACAAAGATGGAAATATCTTATATACAGAATGTCTGGGTGTTAATTAGCTTAGCTTAGCAAAGGAAGCTACATACTGGAACTATTTCTTGTGAAACAATAGCTGGGTACTGTGATTACCTGCAGTGGTTTTTAAGCTGAGGCTGGCAGCAGATAAAAGAAGCAAATGCTGAATAGTGTCTCAATTTTCCTGCTTTACATAACATGTTTTTTAGGATATTTCGGAGTATTGCATTACAAAAAGGTTAACAGAAACTGCAAAATAATCAGAATCCGAATGGCCAGAGCAGCATGTTGACCTGCATATTTCAAAATCTGATAATCTGATGGAGGAGGACATCTGGTTATTTTTGGACATATTGAGTATTGGGACATGCTAAATCTTTTTCTGGTACATTATATAGTGAGGTGGTATGGATGCTGGAAGACATGCCTGCTGTTGTTTCCATCTACTTCTACTCTGTTAATTGAGGCTATGCATAATGTGGCCTACATTGCCACCTTCTGACAACACGATGCAGCCCAATTAGTTTGCTCCAAAGCTGTTAATGTAAACAAGAATAACTCACATTTTCTTCTTCTTTTTTCTTTTTTTTTGTTTTTGCAGTATTTCAAGAGACCCTTGTTTTTTTTCTGAAATATGCTGACAGATACTGAAATGATTAGAGTGAAATTCACACATTTATGTTCCCCTGAGGATGAACTGAAACTATGTAAATGGTAAATGATCTGAACTTATATAGCGCTCTTCTACCTAAGCGGCACTCAAAGCGCTTTACAATGTGTTTCTCATTCACCCATTCACGCACACATTCACACACCAGTCGTGACAGAGCTGCCATGCAAAGCGCAAGCCTGCCAACTTTGGGTTCAGCGTCTTGCCCAAGGACACTTTGACTGTGGAGGGGCGGGGGATCGAACCACCAACCTTACGATCATGTAGATGAATTTTAAATCAAATCAATTTTTTTAATTTGTCCAGTTTAGCTCATGACCAAATACCTAAAAAGCAAGCAACATTTCTGTTAACTTCAGCTGTACTGTGTAATTATTTAACAAATATTAGCATGCTAGCAGGTTGCTACACATTTTATCAGCATATTAGCAATGCTATTGTAATATGTTGTCATTAGTATTTAGTTAAAGCTACTTTGGTTTATGACCAAACACCTAAAAAGGAAGCAACATTCCCGTCAGTAGTACTTTGTGATTAATTACCAAATATTAGCATGCTAAAATGCTACACTGGAATGCTAAATGTTGCTAACAGCTGCTACACATATTAGTATATTAGTAATGCCATTGTTGTATGTTGTTATGCTGAAAGTAGCAGTTAGCGCAAAGTACTGTTGCCTATGATAGAGCTAGTGTGCGTGTCTCTGCTAATTTGCAAATGTGTGCTTGCTAACATGCTAAGCTAAAGTTGGGACAATGGTATACCACAGCATTTTAAGTTTGATTCAATCACAAGTCTTGAAAAAACTCAATCTGATGAACAGTGTCACTACAAAAACAAAGGGTGAAACAAAATACAAAACTCCAAGTCTTGTCAAACTCCAAATCTCTGGAAGCAACTCCACCATTTTGTTAGTCCTTACAGATAGTTTTAGCACGTAAATCCCCCCTCTAAAAGTGGCATATTTACAATTATGTTTATGAAACGATTTTAAAAATATGCGCTAATGAGGTTTAGCGCTGTTGGTAGGTGTATTTATTAACTTTGGATCCAGCTGGCCTCGCTGCTTCTCCATATTTCAAGTCTTGATGCTAAGCTAGGCTAACTATAGATATCATACTGTGCACCCACTGACATTATATCAACAGAAGACAAAAAATTGCCAAAACATTGTTGCATTGCAGTTGTTGCATTGTGTCTTCTTCTCAGTCAAGCATTATTATCCGTAAACTGTCTATATTTTATAAGCTACATCATAAAAAACTTACAACCATCTCTGATCTACAGCCTTCGCTACGTCCTGCAACCAGACTCGGTTGGAAAAACCACCTCAGATGTTATTTTTCCCACCATAATCCTTGCTCATACTTGTCTGAAAATTGTTCTGCAGTTTCTGTTTTGTCGCTTTGCTCCCTGGGATACGTCAACGACTTTCTCTTTTCCTGTTTCCATCCTTGTTGCTGCTGCCGCCGGCTTGTTAAATAAGGTCACTGTAGCTGATTCGCTCAGTTCATTTATTCTCTTCCCATTACTTTCCCTTCTGTGCACAAGAGAGGTGAAGTCACATCAAAAATACAAAGCACTTTTTATGTTCTTTTTTTTCCCCCCTACGTCAAAAATCAATACTGATTTAATCAAGATTGACGTCAGTTTGAGTTCATTCTGCTCAGTTCAGCTACGTTTGGCCAATTAAATGTGTAAACACAAACAGTTGCAACCAATTGCAGCTGTTTATTGGCGAAAAAGAAAAAGAAAAATATAGAATTTTCCGAGTAAAAGGTGAGTTGAGCTCAGTCAGAGGGACTGTTTGTCAGGATACAGGAGCCCCGGGCAGCAGGGCATTCCACAGGGACAAATAATAAATGACAGACCGCTGAGGAGAGCTCAGAGCGCCCTGCAGCACAAAAGAGTAGCTGAAGTGGATTTCATGTATTAACTCTGGACATGAATCATAATGCAAAATGTCCCTTTCAGTAAGTTGGATCTTGTTCCTGATAAAGATTCCAATATAAACAGGATCTAGATTTGAACACGACTCTCTTCTGTACCGTTCTTTCTAAAAGAGAAACTGCTCAGAAAATGATTGAGGTCGTATGTTGCCGAGATGGAGCCGAGACAAACAGCGTTTCACAACAATGCCACGTATTTTACTTGATCCAGAATCCAGCTGACGAGCAGATTGCGGCTCTGAACTGTTTCTGCAGAATTTCAGTTTGCGAAAGGTTCCCTTCTGTGAAAATCGATTTTTAAAAAAACGTTAGAAGTCGAAAATACGAAGTCGAAACCGTGGCTGAATATTTCCACCTTAAAACTGCAGTCCTAAAAACACAGATTCAAGTTTCTGGTGTTTCACATGCAGCAAACCTAAAGAACCAATCCAGGATGAGATATGATAACTCCAGCCTGACACTTTGCTGTTGTGTAGTGCAGAATGGTTTTACAGTTTGTAGGTGAGCTGGTGTGCTTGAGCTGCAGTGAATAGAGAGGTAGCACCAGTACAGAGATACATCTATATCATTTTATGGCTGAAATGTATTATTTTTCATGGAAAAAAACTTCTAGATATGTAACTTTGACACACGGAGATACGTTTCTGAGTGTTTATGAAGTGACTTAAAGATCTAACAATTTGACAAGTCACTTTATTTAGCCATGCTAGTTCTAGTGTTTGATCCAGAGGGAAATATCGATACTGATCCTGTTGGGATTGAAATAAACCCAAGTGCACAAACTTCAATAAAGAAACTTACTGGAGTGTTACAGGTGAAAAAACAAAGGGAAGCTCATGATCCAGGTAGAAATCCATAAGTGAGGAAGTTAATCCCCCCAAAATTCTAAAAGAACAAAAAAAAAAACAACAACAACACACAAACCAGAGGAGCAAGGAGAAGAATCAGGAAGGTGAACAGGTGGTCGGTAAACAAGGTTGCAAGCATGAGGTTAAATAAGGCCCAAAAACTAAAGATATAAAAAAAGGTAGGTGACCCGGCAGGTGAACGTGAGGTTGGCAACAGGACGAACTGAGAAAAAGAGACAGAAAGACCAAACTGTTTATAGACTGACAACTGACTTGGGAGACACATCGGTGAAACTAGTGAGGGCAAAAAAAGGAGGGAAACAGAGACAAATGGAGGAATTAGAAGCACAAGCAACATGAGGAAAGGCGTCTTCACAATAAAACAGGAAGAAAACAGAAACCAAGACCCAAACACCGTGACAGACCTTCTACTTCCATCCATCACCATTGTCTTGCAAAAAAGTCAGTTTATCCAGTGATATACTTTATGACCAAACACCTGCAAAAAATACATTCCAGTCAACCTGAGCTGCACTTTTTTATTGTCAAACACTAGCATGCTAATATGCTAAAAACATTATCTGCGACAAAACACCCCCACTGTACCTGCAGAGCATCGAGCTGATCCTCCAGCATCGTCTGTCTGCATCCCTTTGCTTGTTTTACTTTGTACTCACATCTAGCGTTCCTGTTTATGAACATGGTGTAAATAAGAAACCTATAGCATGACTTCCTCTGAGGATTTGCACGACTTTGTGCCAAGCAGCTGTGTTGTTGATTTATGTATGTGTGGTTAAGGGACATTAAAACAAAGAAGACTGCCAGAAACCAGAGTAATAATTTGTCTTTCCACATTTATGCATACCTTGTCAAGACCAGACTTTTTCTTTCAGGAAAACTGACCTACATAATAAATGGCAAACTGATCATCACAAACACTACCGCTAAGGGCTGTCCTTTGGCCTGCACACCATCTAGCATTATTTATAAGCTACATTAGCCTGTTCTGTTATGTTGATGCTTCTTCATTTGCTATATATTGTAGCTGATAAATACTGGTGACTGGTATTCAGTCCAGTGGTAAAACTCTGTATGACATTATGGTGCAGGAGCTGACAAAAATAGATGCAACCATGAAGTTTGCATTGAAGTCTGGGCGTCAGGTTTTTAAAGAGTTATTATATTGTTGGACTGGCAGGAGGCACCACATTTTTAAGGTGTCAGTTGTATATTCTGCTCCACTAAACCTGGATTATTTTCCAACATTTTAGGATCAGATTTATTGTCATTGCACGTCACAAGTACAGAGCAACAAAATGTTGACATTTTTAAATGAGCGCCATTGCACTTAACTGTGGATACTTACTGGTTAGTAGATATTGTAGCAGGAAGTGGAAGTTGTACAGGGTTAGTGGCCTGCAGCAGGAGGTCTCTACAGTTTGCTGTCATGAATGAATGGAAACCAATGGTTGCCTGAAAGGTTAAAGAACATATGAGAAACCCTGTGGTGTATTTTATGGGCTAAAACATTCACGTATCCCTTTGAAATCCTTTATGTGTGTGACTCCCGTTTGTGTTCAGGCCGTTTTGTCGCAGTGGACGCAGCCACCAACGACAACCAGGAGGACCATCTGGGTTCAGGTGCCGAACCGCACAAGGACACCACGGGGGTTCTGCAGAGTCCGGTTCTGGAGCACAGCGAGTGGAGCTGCCTGAGGCTCGTCTACCAGATCACCGGGTCGGGAAGCCTGGAGGTCCTGAAACGCACCAACGGAGACAGTTTCGATAAACCGCTGTGGAGCAGCCAGGCACCATCCGACAGCTGGGTCATCTCAAGCATGGACCTGCAGAACAACACCGAGCCCTACAGGGTACAAGACATTTACAAAGAGTCTTGTATTGGTTCAACAAGCTTAAAATACAAAAGCAACAGAGACAAAAGGTCATTCGGTGTCCTATATGGAAAATACACATCCTCGAAGATGTTTTGATGCTTATAGAATGCAAATGCAATCACAATATCATAAAAAGTGATCCAGAGACGGATGCACATTTCCGGCTCGAGCTTGCATTACATTATGTAAACTAAGGCCCCGTCCAGCCACAAGGTTAACATATACAGTGCATAAGCAAAGTGGTTCTAAAAGCAACAGTTGTGCCGTCCAGAGTGCTCGCCTCCACCAGCACTCCATTTATAGATTAAAGACGAAGAAAAGTCATAATATTTTGAATTAACCTTGTAGTCGTCCATGCAAAAAAAAAAAAGCTGCAATATTATGAAAAGAAAATTGTAATTCTGCAAGATGTCTTTGCCACAGATTGCTAAAAAACAAAACAAAAGAACATCAAGATCAAAGCAAAGTTAAATGGAAAAACCAATTCTTTCATTGGTTCATAACACATAAATAAGACATACCTTTATTACACATTTACTGTGTCACAGCTGATTTTCCAACCTGCCTAAGCTTAAAACAACAGCAGCTGTGCAGAAAACATTTCATCCTGATGTTGAAAAGACAGATATAGGTTGACATTACACATGCACGCCCAAATGGAGGCCAATGTGAAGTGTGTAATCACTATCTAAACACTGTGAGAGCAGCGCAGCAGATGTTTTACATCACATGCAGAGGCACGGCCGACTGTGACGGGGTCCCGACCTACATGATTTGGTGCCAGACCTGTGCTATGCGCGGGCCCCTCGGCACATAAACATATTCCAGTGCAGGACTGGGTGAAATGAATTAATGTTTGGGGTTTAAACTTCACACCGACTGCTAAAGTGTTCTGCCGTTTCCTCTTGCTCAACACAACAAGCTCACACAGCTTTGACCTCTCACAGACGTGACAATCGAGTTTTCAAAGTTCAAATGATGTTACACAACTGACTTCACGCTAATATTTTGGTTAAAACAGCTTTACTCACTTTATTTTTCTTACTGAAGGAGTAATTTGACATTTTGAAAACACGTTTGTTTGCTTTCTTTCAAGGAGCTGGAGTGTGGTGCAGTTAGCTTAGCTTAGCATAAAGATTGGAAACAGATGGAAACAGCTAGCCTGGCTCAATACTTACACTATGTCCCTCCGTGGAAAACAGATTTATTTTTTTTGCATTTCTTTTGATCAGGTCCAGTTCCAGAGCAAACAAACTTTGGGAACATCTGAAATCGGCCTAAAAGTGATGATTGTCCACCAAAACCTGATTATCACTCAGTTTCTATAAACGTCTGCAGCTGCGTTTATCTGGATTAAACAAATACACACAACTTTATGGCCATTTTTAATAGCAAACTCTGTTTTAGTGATATTTTAATGTTTCTTGTGACCACATAACCAAAGCTTTTGCACTTTAGTGTAATCAGGCAACACTGCAGTATCATTCACTTACGTCTACATACCTTGGTGAGCTATATTTGCAAAGCAGATTGTAATTAAAATGATTCAGGATTTTGTTTGGGAGCAAGTAATTCTCCCCGTACAACAACCGCCTCGGTTAAGGTGTCAAGTTTTCATCCTAGTTGTGTCTAAACATGCAGCAGTTGTGTACGTTTTTGTTTCAACCAGAACAGCTGAGATTTCAAGCATTTCTAATCGTCTCGAAGAAAGTGAATTGAGGTATTTTCCAAAATCTTGAACTAATAACTGAGGATAGAAATCTAATATATGTACAGTAACTGATCAACGCTTCTCACTGCTGGAGATGAATGTTTTTTTGGTCCCAGTAAATCAACGAAGCCAACTTTATACGCTGTGGAGCTTTTCAGCTTATAGATTTGGCACATTTCCTCACTTTCGTCAACCATGTTTTTCAGCAACAACTTTTATTTTGCAAACCGACTCTACATGACTTCAAACATGCACAAAGCCTGACCTCATGTTTTACCAAATACCTCTGTCTTCCTGTGTGTCGTCTTGGCCTCTGCATGTCATTTCTCAGCGAACCTGCCGCTCACCAGAGCTTTTAGCGATAAATTAGATTCTGTACGTTTCGTGCGTGCACTGCTTTTGACCCTCTATGATGTCATTGCGGTGTCACTCCTTATTGCCGGGTATTAACTGAACATGTGTTGTTGATTAGGTCGTTATCGAAGGTAAACCGGGACCGATCGCTGGGAGCAGCGTGGCCGTCTTTGAGATCCACATCAGCCCCGGATACTGCCTGGGTCGGTGACTTCACACATGCATCACTCACACGTCTGAGTTTAAACAAAAAGGAACACAAGATCCACATGTGTCTGGATAGAGGCCATCTGCATCCAGGAAAAGCTTTCGCACGCATTCATTTAACGGCCAGTTCTGTCGCTGGTTTCTCTGTAGAGTGCGACTTTGAGGAGTCTCACCTGTGCGGGTACAACAACCAGTGGAACGCCAATGTGAACTGGTACGTGGGAGGAGGTGGGGTCCAGGTTCTGCTCAACAACATACCAAATGACCACACGTACAACAACAAGACAGGTGAGTGAGATCTCCACTGTAGTTACAACCAATGACCCAATGAAAGGAGCCTTCATCTAAGTGTATTTCGTCAACATTCACTCCTCACCTTCAAAGAAATCCAATAAAAAGATCAAAACTGACCATTTATTAGTTTTTCTCTCAATACTTTCCATCTTTTCTGACCTGTCTGTAGCACCATAATATCTTCTCTGCATGGCTCTGTCTTCAAACAAGTAGCCAACAGAGTTCAAAACGTACCAAGAAAGTACAGACCAACAGATAATAGCACATTTTAGAGCTGTAAACACGCAATTAGGACCTTTTTCAGAATAAAATATGGTGATTTAAATGCCGTGCAATACAAAAAACACAACACTTTGTAATCTAGACAGCTCAGAAGCTTTGATGTAGATGACGCCTGCTGGGACTGAAGTCTCTGAACCCCCCTCAGGCCACTTCATGTACGTGGACTCCATCTACGCCGAGACTTTCAAAGAAGTGGCCAAACTGGTGACTCCCATGACGACGGTGCCGATGTCCGGCTGCCTGAGCTTTCAGTACCAGCGCAGCGAGGAGAGGGGAAACCTGTTCTCCGTTTTCACCCGGGACCGACTGGGTCAGTACCAGGAGCTGTGGAGGGCGGGGTCGGAAAACCAGGACGACTGGGGCGAGGCTGTTGGAGAGTGGATACCTGTGCAGGTGGACCTGAAGGCACCGTACTCAGTGCAGGTCGGTCTGGGATGACTTTTTCAACACATTTGCCTTCTTACAGGTGTAAAGATCAATTATTCAGTAATCAAAGTCAGTTTAAAACTCTCAGGAGTTTTACAGCCTCATTTGGTCTGGATGGCCAGTAGCTCATAGTGGCTAATGTAGATACTTGTGGATAGATGTTTCAATTGAATACTGCTATGTCACTACTGAGGCAGTTTACTGACTCTACCAGTGCCCATGTTTGGTCCTGTTCTGACTCCTCACATGATGGAATTCAACTATGGCCAACTTTTAGAAGCCACCTAGCGTAAAGAGGTAACTAGAACAGAGTCCAGGAGCTGGTTTGTCTTTTCCCACCAGACACATCATGTATAATCACAGACGAATTCAAAACTGCTGCAGCCAATGACACGGTTCCCACTGGGAAATCTAGTATTCCTCTCCTCTTGGAAGTGGCAATGAGTTTCAGTTATCGTTGAGGATGGCGCAATGCAGAAAAGCAAATCAAAATCAGGCAGCTTGTGTTACACGTGGCACGACTCTGCAATGAATTTCAATGCTCAATATAAAAAGGCCAACCTCTGCATCGTGTTAGGTTTGTCAACCTCCACCGATGACTAACTTTTAGGTGCAAACCGCGCCCAAAAGTTAGTCATCGGTGGAGGTTGGATGTGTGTAGCTGATTTTTCTCACAATGTCTTAACTACAAACAGTTTTAAAGCTTTCAAATCGAGATATCGAATCACTAACTGAAAGACTTGATTCCCCGTCCTTCCATGTGCCGATGCGTCCTTGGATAAGACACTGAACCACAGGTTGCTCCAGATGGCAGTGTGCAGTTGAAACAGGCCAATATTTAGCATGTACGTTCTCTCCAGGGTTGCTGACATCATTTTCAATGTTGAGCAGCTCTTTACCGTTTTATTAGCCCTCTTAAAATATAACGCCACTTCCAAAGAGGTCAAATCCTAAATTTTGACATTCTGCCGTTGTGAGTGTATCCAATGGGAACAGGCTCATTGGCTGGAGTAGTTTCAGGATGGGAAGAGGCATTTATGCTACATTTAGACATGTTCAGATCAACTACAGACGACATTTTTAAGCTGAAGAGAATAATGTGAAAATTCATTGTGCAGTTTGTCTGTAATGTGATCATAGTGCTAAATGTTTATGCATTAAGATCATAGCTGGTGGTGGTTTTGCATGGCACTGCACTATAGTACAGGTGTACCTAATAAAGTGGTCAATGCATTTACTGTGTTGTGTGTTTGTTTGGCTTTTCTGCCTTCTTATTAGTTATACTTGTACAAAATAAATACAAAGAGTGTTTGTAAAATGTACAGTAATCTAAATGTAAATCTGAGTCTGAATGCATCTGTGTGGACATAATGCGAGCAGCTGTGTTTATGACTTTCTGTCTCCATGTGCGTTTGTGCCTTCAGGTGGTCTTTGAAGTGGCGTTTAACAGCCAGCGAGGCGGACGTGTTGCACTTGATGACATTTCCTTTTCTCCAGACTTCTGCAGCACAGACACCGGTGAGATGCAGTTGTTCCCTGTGTTAAAACGCTCTTATTAGTGAGGTGACGCACTCTGGGGAAAGTCATAAATCGGCTACATCATGGTAAATTGGGATTTTAAAAGGATTTAAAAGGAAACTGCGGTAAGATATTTGACTGATCCAGCCTTAGAGGTTTGAAAGTAGTGGAGGATAAATACTAAGTTAATCCTGAGGGTGGCACTAATGTGGATCACGGGGTCAACCAAAAACACAATCTATAAATATCCATAACAAACTCAACACAGATGTGCATCGCTTTAAAGCTGTAAAACAGGAGCCGCAAAGGTGTTCATCTGAAAAATTCTGATTCCACGCATTTCTTCCACAGAGCCGACTTTTGACCCCTCCATCGCCAACTGCGACTTTGAGTCGGGCTTCTGCCGCTACGCCCAAGACGATGTGTTGGGTTCGGCGTGGAGGAGAGTGTCAGTGAAGCCCAACATATTTAGGAACGGAGACCACACCACGGGGGCAGGTGGGAGCAAAGGAACCGACTATATGGATCTGATATTTACAGAGAAACTGCACTGATTTTCCAGCTCAAAAGTTGCACGCAGGTCTTCGGTAGTCCTACAGAACTTGTAAAAATGAGGTATATAAAGCCTTTTATGGCTCCAGAAGGAATACAAGATTAAAAATGATAAAGAATGTGTAGCTGCGGAGTTAAGAGAGCTCCATAGCGCCTCTATTTGCCACTACAAGCCTTAGATGGCAGGTTTTGACAAGCAAGCAGAATGAGTGGAATCAAAAAGAAAGCTTCGGTTATGCTGCATCCCATTTGTTGTTATTTAAACAGTCTGACAGTGTTACAGCAGCGCAAAGTTAAATAAGAGGTAGCGTGGAGCCAAATGACTGGAGGGATGCTTGCAGGGCTGAAATCATTCATTCTGTTGCCTCCTTTAAGTCACAGTTCTGGTTGTGCGGCACATTAACCGTCTGGGTCAGTAAATGTTTCCACCTCCGAGCAGACGGACGCAGTTAGGAACCTGCAGCTGAACACAGTGGAGCATTTAGCAGCCACACAGGCAGGTTTTGCTGAGTGTTCGACTTTAAAGCTGGATAGGAGTATTTGTTTAACCAGAATGAAAGCAATTACGACTTCATACGTTATCGATTAGGTGGCGGCTTCGTGCTTGTCAGCTTTTTTTGATGTTTTTCTGCCACAAAATCAATGTAAGCAGTTCTAGGGAACAGTTAAACCGCTGGACGCAGAAATTAAACTTAATATGCAGCTGATAAACACTTGAAAACCAGATCACTACCAGGCATGAGCGCCGGGTCCAACGTTCAGGGCCAGCAGAGGAAGAGACAGAGTTCTGCAAGAAAACAAAACCTGTCTTCTCCTTCCAGGATCTTTCCTGTTGGCTCACTCCCGGCTCGGCCCACGCTCCGGCTACGTTAGCCGCCTGGTCGGTCCGACGCTGCCAGGGAACATGAAGTACTGCCTGAGATTCTACTTCTCCCTGAGGGGTGAGTGGCACCCAGGAGCTCGCCAGACTGATAGAGAATCATCAACACTCTGTTTTGCGCGTCTTTTCCTCCAGTGGCGTTCGAGTCCATGTGTGAATGTTTCGCTAGAATTCGACTGACTCACCGACCAGAAATAACTCTGGCTTCAACTGCAGGCTTCAACCAGACGGACCAGGCTCTGGCCGTTTATCTGCTGCAGCAGCAGAGCGGCGGCAAGGAGAGGATCTGGACTCAGGGCGAGAAGTCGAGAGGAATCTGGATCGCGGCGGACGTCACCTTCCAGACGACGCAGCCTGCCAAGGTAGAAGTGGAAACATGGCTTCAGTCTGACTGTCGATGGAGAATCAATGGAGGATGAGTGAAAAAATAAACACAGGGGATGAGGGGAAAGAAGCAGGAGGGGAATTAAAGAATAAAGGAAGAAACTGAAGTAGGAACAAACAGAATAAAAGGAATAATAATCGAGCACAAGTAGGAGGAATGAAGGGAAAATAAAGAAACGTGAAGGTTGGATGGAAGGATGAATGTGCAAAAGGGTGAAAGCTGGGAGGAAGACTAGAAGCCAGTGTGGCATTGGATATAACAACACAAATGAACTTCAACAAAGAAGCTAACAGTCACTGTGAGTTAAAAATGATATTACAGATGCTTTTATTCAAATCAGACTCACCAACATTAGAAGTCAAAGAGGTTTGTTGCTGGCTGCTGATTGGAGTGCAGCCAGATTTATGTACAAAATAAAGATTTTTTTTCCATTTTGTTCCAGAAAACATCCAAACTAGCACCAGTAACTCAACAAAAAATCATAAATCTAATCGCAGCAAATGGAGAACTAAACACTGAAGTCACTTGGCAGGTTACCAGCTCGCCTGACAAGAACTACAACCAGAAATAATGATAATAAATGGCAACAAAGCACGTTGCCTGTCAATTTTACCTGATACAAATCAGGAATGGGTCGATTCAGAATTATTAGAAGATAAAAATCCATTAGCTCAGGGTGATTTTATGCCCCTACATCCCCCTAACAATTAATTAAACACTAGTTAACAGAAACACAGAGTCTGTTTGGCAGCCCTGGAAGCTTAAATCCATGTTCTGAAATGTTCAGCTGTTCATTTTGCTCTACAATAATATAATATGGACATGTTACCAAGGTACAAAACCTGGATTTTCACCAGAGGAGTACTTTAAGGAAGCAAGTTAAACCTGAATGAACCAACAGAGGGATCATCAATAAAAAGGAATAAATCGGATGAATACAGTGAAGAGAGACGAGCAAACAGATGGAAAACCCAAATAGTGAAACAAATGTCAACTACAACCCTGGTTTAGTGTTTGAACGTTGGAGGTTCTGATGTGTGTTTTTTGTTTTGGCTGCCAAACAGATGCTGTTGCAGGACGGTATCATTACAACAGTGTGCTCTGCATGATGAACATGATTTCATCCAGTTGCCAAAACGCTCAAAGGACTTCCCCACACTGGCCTTTTGTTCCTGCACCGATGGTTTTCTTTTTGTCCTCACAGGGGATTCGAGAGTCTGACACAAGTCGGAGCAGAACAACAACCCGGACATGGTGTCTGTGGTTCTGGCTCTGTTGAGGAGCTGATCTGTAAACAATTAATGGTTGTAAAAGCGGGGAAATTCCACCGGCGCTGTAACGCTGACGTCTCCGCTCACTGTTCAGGTGGTGTTCGTCAGCACCTGCAGGAGCTTCTGGGACTGCGGCTCGGTGGCGCTGGACGACATCAGTTTGAGCTTCGGGGACTGTGAGCTGACGGCAGGTAACCTAAATAAAAATAAAAATACCTCCAGTGAGGAAGGAGCTGCTTTTATGTCATTGTACAACTGGAAAACACCCAAGAGCTTACCTAACACCTGGTCACCAAAGTCACTTATAGGTACACGTAATGATACAGCAGCCATGATTTCTAGAGAATAACTAAATGCTCTGAGAGTCACGTCTGTTTTTAATGGGCAACACAGGCAGGCTTGGCAGCGTTGGCTCCCAATGTGGGAGTTTGGATGATTTATTTAGGAATTTGTGTCACCGAGCAACAGCAACTACAAACTACTTTTTCTAATCCTGGATCCAGCAGCACCCAAACACCTCTTCTTTATGCTTGTTTCTATTTATATACCATAATTAGACTTTTTTTACATTTTCATTGTGAATAACAACAACTTTGCACCTTTATTGTAAATACGAACAGTTTTTGCACCTTATTTCTTAGATTAGCATGTTAATTGCTCATTCTTTTGCACATCAGTTTTCTTATTTATCTTAAGTATCTATTTATCCTTCCTCATACTTTTGGCCAGGAAGCAGTAGGTGAGGGCCCGAAGAAAAAAAACCTTTAGTGCAGAATAAACAAACTATTCAGCTGCTTGCTTTGGGGCCACTAATAGCTGCAGAACTCTTTTGTTGAGGACATACAGACAAACCCATCTGAAATTAATCTGGACATCATGGAGTAGTCGGACATGGACCCAAACAAAAAATATATTTTAATTGTTAAAAAGTTACTTACAAAAGATGGAAAGACAGGATGGCAGAGCAGCAGACAAAAGACGGCTGGAAGTCCAGGAAAAAATCCAAACTAGAAGTTCAGTTGAATATCAAAAGTAACCAGACAAAACCAAAAAAAGACAACACACAAATCAGGTGAGAAAAGCCAAACTAGAAACAGACAAGAGGAATCCAACACTGGCACAAGACAAAAGAAAGACAAGACTATTTATACAGGGACACCTAACTGGGGAGACGAGACACAGGTGAAAGTAATCAAAGAGGAAGGGAAACAGAGACAAAGCAGGAAGTAAAATAAGAAGAGACACACAAGGACAGGCAATGCCACAAGACGAAAAATATAGAGAACCAAGTTCAAGACTATAACACCAGCCTGATGCCAAAATTCAGCTCACCTGTCAACAGATGCAGCCAAAAACCAAATGAAATGATTATTTTTTTCACTTGGTAGTCATGTTTCGAGGTTGGACTGTCACAGTGAAGTACTTCCTGATGTCGGTTTCATGATTCTTCCTCCTGCAGGTTCGTTGTCGTCCTCACGTCCCGGACACTGCGACTTCGAAGCAGGACTGTGCGGCTACACTCAGGACAAGCTGAGCGATGCGGCCGACTGGGAGTGGAGGAGAGGAAACACCCCGACCTCGTACACCGGACCCAGAGGAGATCACACCACCGGGCTCGGTGAGGCTCTCCTTCGCTTCAGATGTTTTATGTAGCTCAAAAAACACACACAGTATGGATGAAAATCAGCATTGGGTTACTGTGCAACCATCTCTGATTTGCATGAAAAAAAAGTATTACAAACTGTGAATATTTAAAATGATGCCTGTGAAATTTTAGACTGATCTATCAAAAACTTTGTGAAATGTCTTTTTGAAAACATTGCCGGTTGCTCACTTTCAGAACATTTTTTGCGAATTGTAATTTGAGGCTAATTTAAGAAAAATATGTCAGAAACTGTTAAAGATAAAAGTCTGAAATGTTCACTGTTATTTCTCATCATGTCATTGATTAAGAATCTGTCATATTGGACAAGTAGATCAGTTAGTCTCTGATTATGGATTAGTTGAAATATCAAGAGAGAAAAAAAGAAAGTAGTCGTTATGAAAAGTTCTTTGTTCTTGTTCACAAAAAAGTTTGTTATCCAGAAACTAACAAGTGATCTTTTGTGAAGCATTAGGTTTTCCTAATATATTTAAGAAAATGTTTATGGTTGCTTTAGTTATATTTTAAGAACAATTTTGAAACTCTAAAACTCTGTTCTACTTGGATCAGACTATCCTGCAGTATTTTTATTTTAGTGGTACAACCTCTCATGCCAGTTATGAAAGTTCAGCAAAAATAACTTGTTTTGTGACCAAATATTTCATATCAGAAATCATTCAGTTTGTTTTGCTTTGTATTATTGTGACCTGCAGCTACATGTGTTTCAGAAAGTGTCACTAGTTGACTTCTGCATTATCATTTTTTTTTCTTATGTGAGCTCAAAGATGGGACTTCTCACAACTGCTTAGATAATTTTCACATTTCAACTCACCCATATTCAGAGATTATTTGATCTACTCAGCCAGTACTACAGATTCTGAATCAATGACATGATGAGAAATAACAGTGAACATTTCAGGCTTTTATCTTTAATATTTCCTGAGATGTTGTCATTTAAACATCAAATTTACATGCATGAAAAAAAGTGCTGAAAGTAGGTTGACATGCAATGTTTTCTAGAAATTCTCTTAAAATATATGCTATATCAAGCTAAAATTTCACAAATATCCTTATTAACATCAGTTTTTTGTGATAAATACAAACTTCAGGCAAGTCAGAGATGGTCACGGTAATTGTTCTACAAGTTTGATGATTTGAGATCATAAACCTATAAACAGTCCAGCCTCTTCTCTGTTTCATCAGGATACTACCTGTACATGGAGGCGTCGCCCATGCTGCCCGGCCAGAACGTCCGGCTGCTGTCCCGTCCCGTCAGAGGAACCAGAGGGCCTCAGTGTCTCCGGTTCTTCTACCACATGTACGGCTCGGGCACCGGCCAGCTCAAAGTTCACATCGACAAGGATGGGGAGGACGAGTTGCTGTGGCAACGGAGCGGCGAGCAGAGCATCGCCTGGCTCAGGGCCCAAGTGGAGTACCAGTGTGACAGCCAGCATCAGGCAAGACTGCAATTAAATCTCTACTGCTTTTAATTATAGCCAAGTTCATATTCAGACATTTTACACTTTCAAGATTCAAGAATAGAAAATCATCAGTCAGTCTGTGGCGGATGGATGAATGGAATGTACCAAATATGCTAATAAAATGAGTTTATTTCTGAAAGCGCACAACAAGTAGTTCCTATAAAAAGTATTTATAACAACTTCAAAGTTTTACCCTTTTACTGGTTTTCAACATTGAATTGTGGTCCATTTAATTTGACTTTTAGGACCAGAATTTACCCCAAATAAAAGACTTGTTCATGCCAAAGTGAAAACAGATTTCTGCAGACTAACGCCAATGAACTAAAAATGTAAAATAAGTGATTGCACAAGAATTCACACCCTGTAAAGTGAACACAGTTGCAGACATTTGGTGCTAGAAGGCACAAAATTAATGGGATGCAGTGAATGTGTCTCAGTGATTTTCGTATAAAGACTCCTGCATCTGAAGGTCCAGCCACTGGTGAATCAGTACTCCATCCATCCATCCATCATCTATACACCTTAATCCTCACTAGGGTCATGGGGGGCTGGAGTCTATCCCAGCTGACTCAGGGTGAAGGCAGGAGACACCCTGGACAGGTCACCAGTCTATCACAGGGCTACACTTAGAGACAGACAACCAGGCACACTCACATTCACACCTACGGACAATTTAGAGTCACTAATTAACCTCAACATGTTTTTGGACTGTGGGAGGAAGCCGGAGAACCCGGAGAGAACCCACGCTGCACGGGGAGAACATGGAGACTCCACGCAGAAAGATCCCAGGTGTCCTCACCGGGACGTAAACCTTCTTGCTGCGAGGCAACAGTGCTACCAACTGCGCCACCTTGCATTAGTACTGCTTGATATAAATACAGCATGAAAAGAGGAAAGAACACTTCAAGCAACTGTGTGACAAAGTTATTAAAAATGCTAATAACGGGCACCGCTATAGCTCACCTGGTTGAGCTGGCGTCCCACGTATAGGGGCTACAATCCCAGACGCAGCGGTCATGGGTTCGACTCCTGCTCATGGCCCTTTGCTGCAGGTCCTCCCCCCCACTTTCCTGTCTTTCTCTCTGTCCTATCAAATAAAGCCAAAAAGGCCCAAAAAATCATCTTTTAAAAAAAAAGACAATAACAATGATATTTATTAGTATCATTAATAAATGGAAGAAGTATGGAACATGTGTAAATGTGATTAGAGGAAGTGATAGAGATAGAGACGAGTGAGGGAGGCCACCAAGACGCCGATGACTCCTCTGAAGGAGGTACAAGCTTCAGACTCTGTTCATACAATAACTGTAGGCTGTTCCTCAGTTTGCTGTATGGGAGAGCGGCAAAATACACTGTTGGGAAAAAAAAAAATCTCATTAGACCGAAGAACCTTCTCACAGAGTCTCCCATGTGGCTCCTGCTGAACTCCAGTCCAGATTTAATGAGGTTTTTTTTTTTTTTTTTTTTGAGGCTCTCTCATTTTGTTAAATGCACGTCTTACCTCCAGGGACTAAGACATGATGGAAGGATCTGAGGAGAGCAAATCAAAGTAAAAACTGAGAAGCGGGACTGATCCGCTGCACATTGTTGACCCCATGACCTTTGTTTCAGCACCACTGCCAGGCCCAGCTTCACTCTTATTCTCGTATTTCGATGCTTAAAAATGTTGAGCAGTTAAAAAGATGAGAATAAACTGCAGTTATGAACATGGAAAATGTACTTTCATGTCCCTGAAATGATCTAAATTGTGGTTTTTCTGTGCCAGATTGTGTTCGAGGCGACCAGAGGTACGTCAGTCAGGAGTGATATCGCCATCGATGACATTATCTTGGAAGGTGGACCTTGCCCAGGTAAACAACTAAACCAACAGATTTCTGAACACACTGCTAAAGAAAGTGCTTTGAAGTTCTGCAGCAGCTTCTTCATCTCTTTGTTTCTCTACAGAAATGGAGATCATGGCCACCGTGGGAACCTCCAACGAGATCGAGTAGAAACGGAAATCAGCTGCGTAGGATGCATGAACCCCCTTCCCCGAGTTTTTCTTTTGCACAACACGGGCGACTCAAGGCGTTGCCGTCCCCTGACTCCTACATGTCGGTGCGAACATGTAGACAAAGAGAACTTCTCATGTAGTTTTTTATTTTTTATGGAGCAACACATATCAGATGTCAGCACTTCTCTCTGCACTGTAGCAACAGAGAGCGTGTTCAACTGTGTTTTTCTTCACATTTATATGCATTAGATTAATGCTCATTGCTCAAATAAAGCGAGAAGGTCCTTCAAAAACACGGTTTCTTGTTTTTCTAGTCACTGAGAATTGCTGGACGGAAGAAATACTTGATATTGCTGTCACCTAGTGGGAACACAGAGAAGCATACTGCACCAGGTAGTTAGAAATTAAAGGTTGATATTGATGTTTAAAGCTCAGCACTGCAGTCATGATGGAGAAGAAATATGAGTTGGAAAAATGTTTAAATGTCTGCTCCAGTGAAAAGGTGGTTTCAACGTCAGTCACACGAAACAAACGGCAGCCGACAAGAACATAAAAGCAATATATTCAGATTTATTTAAACCACATACATACACTGTACATTTCAATGAAAAAGAGACTCAGGCTTTGAATCCTTAAAGTTTCATTTGGTCCCACTGATAAAAGCTTTACATGATACGCGTCCCGTCGTTCAGATACTTCATGGACTCCATCTGCTGCGTCATCGCCAGGACTTCTTGAAATCCGGTGCTGAGTCCAGACATGTGCTGGAAGTACGCCTCCTTCTCCACCTGGACCGACAGATTATTCACCCCCGCGTCTTTCAAGATGGCCGTCACCTACCGACGAGGAGGAACACAGTCAAAACCGAACCAACCAGCCAACTGTCTGTTCGCTCTGTGGAACCTGACAAACCCTGGAGAAAGTTTGACTCATTTTGGAAAGTAGGTTTTTGAATAAAGAGCCTCAAGTCAAACTTTCATGTTTATTGGTGGACGTTTTGACCCCAGACCTGAAGTGGGTGCAGTCAATGTGCAGGCGACCTTCATTTCTTCTACTTGATGCAGTATTTTGTTCGTCTATGTAACTACCCATTAAGACCTTGATTCTTGCAAAAACGTAAAATCCTTGGTTAGAAAAAGCCCAGCGTGTCACAAAACGCTGGGATTCATCTGTACCCGATGAAGCTAAGCCTTCAGTTTAAAGACTGTGTATAAAAGGTGGATGTAGGAACCAGAAAAATCAACCGCTGGTTTGTGGACTGCTCGTTTGAAGCGTCAAGGTTGGAATTTGGCCATTGTTATTTTGCTTTTTTTTTAAAACTAGATATGACAAACAAAGAGTGGATCAAGGACGCTATGACATTGTTAGCAACATGTGAATCACAAGGCAGCTTTAACGTCTAATTAACTCTAAATGGGACCATAATTTACAAAATAAACATCATGCTGTAATGAAGGAGACTTAAAACCAGCAGTTGAGACCATAAACTCTTTGGGAAAATGTTTACTGAGGTGGCAAATCAAGTAAGAAGTAGTGCCATTTTCTCATAGACTTCTATACAATCTATTTCGTTTTGCCCCCTGCTGGCTGCAGGAAAGAATGCAGCTTTAAGGCACTTTCACATTGGCTTCACTTTTCAGACCTGGAGTTTGTTCCATAAAACCAATGTACCAGAGTATCCACACATGTTACAGTTAGCCTGACTTATGATACGTGTCCACAGGGGTGTTTTTAGACGCAACATTAGACACTTCAACTCAGCAGTGTCTCAACAGATAATAAAAAGCTGTTCTTCAACAGGAATCTACACCAGAAACCTATGGCCGTGCAAATATTGGCTGCATCTGATTGGATGATGCCTTACTCAGAGGCTGCCAGCTCCTGGATTTCAAACTGGACCAACATGGCGGCATGCTCAGAAACTTTTATTGCGAGAACAGTTCAGTCAAATATGTTTCTGGCAACATGGGAATGAGAAATAAGCTGCTGGATCTGACCTCATTTTAGATTAAAAACAGCTAGTTTCAAAGTTTTTCTGACATTTTGTGTGGCGTCAGACCACGTTTGACGCTGCTCATTTGCATAAAGTAGCCTAGACCCCAACTTTCCGCAAATGAGGAGCTGACAACGCGACATCTCGTCTCTCAAATTGAAACACAACCAGAATGCATTGCTGGGCGACTCAAATAGACAATGATTGGGAGGCATTGCAGTAACGGATCCTGTCGACACATAGCGTTACTCTCGAGCTATTTCTGTTCCATTAAGCACATTCAACATACTTCAAGCCAAGTTAATCTGGAAACTTGCTGGCAAACTGTCACTCTAACTTCAAGTTGTAGTTTAACCAGAGTTCTTGTGATATTCACCTGATGTTAAACCCAAGATTTCACCACTGACTCTGATGTTCTGCCATATCATCGAGTCAAAAAACTACAGGTTACAGAAAATCAACTTAAGAAGAGCCCACACATGCAATTATCTTGACTGCTTGAGCCTGTATCAAATTAGGCTGATAGCATGAATATGAACTGACCTTTCTGGAACTGATTTAGCTCTGACTGATTTGATAGGGTCAGTGTACTTTATGTTTCCAACTTAAGTTTCTAGTTTATGAATCTGAAAAAACCTGAAAGCAAGTCTGGCTAACTGAAACAAGCCTGACTTATTTAGGACATTCACTTTATGAAACAGGCTGCTGGAGGCTACGTCCATCTTTTATGTACATACAGTGTTCAGATATGGAGTCTGCAGTGATTCCACAGTTTGTAAAGAACAACACACAACTTGTCACAAATCACAGGAGTGAAACACGACACCCACCTGCTGTATGATCCTCTGCTCCACCACATCCGACATGATCTGCAGGTGGATGGTCCCAGCGATCACGTTGGCCGAATGCCTCCAGAAGTGAGGGTCTCTGTACGACAGAACTCCTTCGATCTTCTCGATCTGAAACGAAAAAAATGCAACATCTGGAAAACTGCTTTTTCTGTAAACCGCAAATAAAATTTTAAGTCTTGCAGATGACACTCATCAAAAGGACTTTCTAGAATGAGTTACCTCATTTTGATGCAATTTGTGACTTCATCTCAAGACCTGTTTTGATTTAAGAACCTGGGTAGTTTGTGGCACATTCTCTAAGTAAAAAAACAACCTCTAATAAGTAGAAACTAAACCTACGCTGTTCTCATCATTATTCAATTACCAGCAGATGCTTTAAAAGAAGCGTTCCTTAGCTCATAGTTAAACTTTCAACCAAATTAAAATCATCTGTCGTGTTGTTTTGGAGTAAACATGCCATCAAAGAAACAGACCTCCACAACACAATCTCACCAGTGGAGGTAAAAAGCTTCACATGCAACTAATTTAAAACGTAATCAATACGTAACGATGGAAAATCTGCCATCATTCGCTCAAATTATGTAAAAAGAGAAAACACATTTCCCCTAATGTGTGCGTATTCCTGTAATAGATATGCAGTTATTTTAATGAGCAGTATCTGTCAACGAAATCTGGATTAAGTTTGTCCTCGTTATGTTCACCGTTTACCTTTTCTAGCGCACTGTTCAGGTCCTTCTCGTTTTCCGGTGGAGTTCGCAGGAGAAGAACCTCGCAGGCGTCCTTCAGCAGAGGGATGACGCTGAGGAAGATGAGCGTGGCGATGAAGAGCGAGCAGATGGGGTCGGCGATCAGCCACCCGAACTGCCGGATGAGGATGGTGGAGATGATGACGCCGACGCTGCCCAGAGTGTCGGCGAGGACGTGGAGGAAGACACCTGGACAGAAAACAGGAGGGTTTCATGTGGCTGTGACTTTCTGCACACAGACTTTCTTTCTGTGCAGCGACTTAAACACAAACCTCTCATGTTGGCGTTCATGCCGCCGCTTCCTGAGCCGTGGGAGTGTCCGTGTCCGCCGTGTCCGTGGCTGCCGTGTCCATGTCCACCATGTCCATGTCCTCCGTGAGAGTGCCCGTGGCCTCCGTGGCCGTGCTCGCTGTGGGAGTGGCCGTGATGCGAGTGACCGTGGTCATGTGACGAGCAGCTTTTGCTGCCGTGTGAGTGAGCGTGACTGAAGGCGCAGATTCCCACCAGGTTGACCAGCAAACCTCCGACTGACACCGGCTGCAGAAGACAAGACATGAGAGTTAAAGCTTTGACCAGGGATCGACTGATATGGGTTTTCCAGGGCCGATACCAACGACGTTTCTTGGTAATTAAGAAAAGCCAATAACCGACACTTGCAACCAAATAGATTATAAATGTACCAGCATAAGATAGCAGAGAGCCTGTCATTCATAACTAGGCTTCTTCATTAAGAAGAGTTACTATAACTGAATATCCATCCATCCATTATCTATACACTGCTTAATCCTCATTAGGGTCACGGGGAATCACCAATTAACCTCAGCATGTTTTTGGACTGTGGGAGGAAGCCGGAGAACCCGGAGAGAACCCATGCTGCACTGTAGAAATGCTAACTCCACGCAGAAAGATCCCAGGCGTCCTAACCGGGACTCAAGCCGGACATCTCTTAGCTGTGAGACGACGGTGCTAACCACTGATCCACTGTGCATCCCCAACTGAATAAATAAAACAGAAATGAGACGCTCTCCTCTGTTTGTGTGGTATCGACTGAGATTAATCTCCTGCAGTTACATCTGCTGTTCTTCTCCATTTTCTTAATCTTTCACTGTTCTGTCACTTTTTTTGCTCACTATGATCTTAAAGCATTAATAATTATTGTTTTCCAGACTCTGTTTCAGGCTAATCTGTGGCTGCCTCTTATCTTAGCCACTAGCTGTTAGTGTAGTCGTAGCCACTGTGCAAAGAGCTAATGTCCTGGTTTGTGTTTCTTGTTTAGTTTTTGAGAGACATTTCTGAGACCACAGAGTGACGACAGACAGAGAGAGGAGGCTGCATCACACCTGAAGCAGCGCATTTATTGATAATCAACCAAAAAAAGAAGCGATAATCAAACTACAATGAGAAAAATGCCAAATATCGGCCGCAGTAATTGGCATGACCGATAATCCTTCTATCACTAGCTTTGATTACCGGTATCCCAATATTCCAAATGTAATATCATCAGGGACGCCCTGGGTAATAAAATGTTCCAAAATAAATCAGAACAAAATTCATCCCTAGGGCCAGAAAAGACATCACATTTAGTGTAGTTTATTATTTGTGTGTGTTTTTTGAAGATTAAATTGTGTAAATCTATTCTAGTAGAGTCCAAAAATGAAAAAGTACGTCTGTAAATAGGATTTATAAGGGCTCTTTAAGTACAGAGCATCTATTTGACTGGATGAAAGGGAAAAGTAAAGAATGGTTAAACTGAGATCTCCTGACTGAGTTCCAATATGCTAAACAAGAGGTGTGAGATAGCATCTTTCCATTTATTCCTCCCTCTCTGAAAACGCTCTGTTAAACTTAGCACCAGCTTTCTGTTAAACATTTACAAACCAAGATAATACTGACGCCAAGGTTTATTTATATCGAACTGGAAAAAGCTCCTCACAGAGCCACATAAAACATTGTACAACCGCTGACTTACTGGTTGACTTTCTCCTTTTATCCCGTTTATTTTGCATTTAAGGACAAGTAATGCGGCAGATCTTTTGTTCGTGTGTGCAATGTGCAGCTGTATTACGCAGGAAAATGGAAATATGTGGGAATAAATCCTTTACACAATGTTGTAGTTTACTCACCGTCAGCATGTCTGTGTTGATGTTCGGAGGATCCAACAAACGCGTGACCGACTCCATAAAGACGAAGAAAGCGATGACCATCAGAAACAGGCCGTTGATGAATCCAGACAGTATTTCAACTCGACCGTACCTGCAAAACAACAGTTTCTATTTTTAGACATCCAGCTGAACCTGAAATGAATTATACCATCATTCCTCCTTCTGGATGGATTTTACCCGTAGGAGAAGATCCTAGTGGCTTTCCAGCGGGTCATGAGGGCAGCGAACAGGCCCAGGACCAAAGCAGAGCAGTCGAACAGCATGTGGAAGCCATCAGAGATTAATCCGAGACTGTTGGTCCAAACGCCGTAAAACAGCTCCACAAAGGTGAAAGCCTGAAAAACGCAGAGCAACAAGTCGTAAAAGGATAAAAACAGAACACGTGAGGTCAGAACAAACTTTAAACACCAACCCAAGTCGAGAAAAGATGGCGTTAACATTTAATTAGCATCTGAAATTAAATTATTTTAATTTGTTTCCTGTTATGATAATCTGAATGTGTGTATTTTAACATGAAGGCAGTCTGTGAATGTGAGGTTTGCATTGTGTGTGTGCACGAGTACATTGTGAGATGTATTTAAAGAAAAAGTGGCTGTTGGACGATAAACTGTTATCTCATCTGTGATTTAAATAAATTTTGTGTCTCTAATATATTTACAGAAGCTGTCAAATTTAAATCACGTTAATAAAACAGCAGAAACATCAACTTTTAAAAGCCACCTTGCACAACTTTTGTGCAACTACAGAACACAAAACATTCTTTCTACCCAGAAACAATAAGCAAAGCAAAAACCATCACAGCCTCAGTGGCAGCTATGACCCTCACTGTCAAGATTTCTTATGATTTCATCTTTAAACACGAGCATCATTACGGTCTTATAGGAGAGAAGGAACATTTACGGCCGATGTCCCTGCAATAGATTCTAAATCTCTATTAAATAGTTGACATTTATAGACTGTAAATGCAGAACTGCAGTTTCTTTAAGCGCTACTTTGTCATGTTGTTGTCATTTTTCCCATCAACACCATTGTACCTCTAAGAATCCATCCTGTGCTTTGTTGGTGTTGTATTTCTTTTTTTGTTTTTTTTTTTTACAAATTTGACAAATTTGGAATGAAATCAGAATAATAGGATTTGCTCCTTCCACCTGACTTACCAGGTTGAGACAAAGGAAGTAGAAGATCTGTCTGGAGTCGTACTCCTCCAGGATCTGCTTCAGGGAATCTTTGATGAACCGCGGGAGGGACTGTGACGTGTGCTGCAGGGCGTCGCCCATGAAGTTGTACAGCGGCGTCCCTTCAGGGGAGTAACCCACCAAGGTGCCCTTCTGACCTTTCTTCGATGGAGACGAGAGAATACTGGAGGCTGTAGAGAGAAAAACAAAAAATAGGCTATAGATATAGATATTAAGGTTAATCTCACAGCTTTGGTTGCATGTCAGGAGGCCAGAGCATGAAAACACTGTGCATTGTGTAACATAGCAGGTTTAATTCTGGTTAAACTGGGCTTTTAGGTTCCTTAAAGAGACAGGAGCTAAAACAGATGGTGAAAAATGGTGCTACAATAATGTTTCTATTGAAGACTAACGCATTTAAATAATCCTAGTCGACTCCAAAACTGAAGTGATGAACCTGAAAATGAGCATAACATGGACTGTTTCAGTAAAACGCATCCATTTGACTGGATGAAAGAAAAGTCTGGACAACACTGATGCTGCAGAGGCTGACTTTTGAGCTCCTCAAAGTGGATCATAGAGTTCCAATAACGCTAAATAAACGGTGATAGATCTTTCCAATAAATCCTCCCTGTTGGATAATGCTCAAACTCCGCACAGGCTTTCTGTTAAACATTTATAAACCGAGATAATACCGACGTCAAGGTTTATTTCTATCAAGCTGGAAAACCAGAGAAACATAAAACGGTTTCCACACTGGTGTACTGGTTGAGCGGCGCTTTGAGTTTGTTGACTTTGTCCTGCTTTGAGACAAGGAATGAGGCAGACCATTTCTTTTTATGTGCAATGGAAAATGGAAAAAAACTCTACTACCAGGCCCTCATTTCAATTTCAAACGTCTCAGGATTAAAGGTAAAAATGTAACAGGGAGACGAGAGAATACAGGACGCTGCAAAACGAGATGTCAAGGTGAATCTCACGCTGTCTAATAAAGTCGAATCAAGCAGTATTTGTTTGTTCTGATGTCATGAATGTATCCAAACCCTCCTGGTCTCGCTCTGCAGTTCATTTTTTTCTGTTGAATCTAAGAAAGTAAAGCGTTGTGCTGGCTGTGTTACTTACACATGATGAAGAAGATGGCGCTGACCAGCACCCCACCAGACAGCACGTGCTCAGTGCTGACCTGCTGGGGCGGTTTGCTCATGGAGCGGAGCTGGTCGGTCAGCGGGTGAGTCCAGAAGTTGGCCAGCAGCAGGGCGCTGAGGAAGAGGGCGATGGCGCCATAACGGGCGCACCGCGGCGTCTCCATCTTGGCGCAGCAGATGGCCTCGACGTAAAACTCCAGGATCATGACGGAGAAGATGATCATCCCGAAGGGCAGGACGAGGGACGACCACGACTCCACTTTGCTCTGAGGTGGAGAGCGAGTGGATGAATAGTGATCAGAGGTCAGATTAAAGGTCAAGGGGCAGAGATGAAAGTTAAAATAACAAAAAGTTTTACGTTTAGGTCTTTAAACCTAAGCAGTTTTGGGGTGTTTTTTGCTCCTGTCACATTTTAATTCGCTGTTCACTGCTATATAAAGTCCTGCACCTCTATGCAAACAGGACAACCATGACTAGAAGTAAAGAGAACCTGTCTTTTGTGCAATATGATACAGTTATATGCCTTAAATCATAACAAAAGAAATTAAATCAACATGTACAACATTTTTCCAAGTGCCCACAGTTGTAACAACTGTTTTTCCAATACTGGAAAAAAAACAGTGGCTCTATGTACTATAGATATTTCACTACTTGTATTTTCAGTTTGTTTCTGTGATTGTCTCCTCTCTGCTCTGTGTAAACACTGCCTGCAGTTCAGCTAAATTTCTGTCACTTGACTGTTGGTCACAGCTGAGCGCAGAATTATTTGTTTTTTACATAATCTGATTACTGCAACCAGCTCATTTTTGGCATTTTTTTTTAATGTGAGACATGAATAATAGGTGATTTGGGTGAAACATCTCATAATTCTAGGCTTAATGTGTTTTTCCAGATAAAACTGAAAGTGAGAGAAGTTGAACGACCGGTGGAAAGCTTAAAATCCAGTGATTCTTTTAGTTTTTACCGTTTCTGACTCTCATAAATGGGGATTTTTTTTTGTCAAATAAAAAAACATCCATTTCTCAACCTGCAGTCAGGTTTTTGGGATTCAGAGAGTTAATTTAGGTGGAGCTTAGTGTAATTTAGAATTTTTATTTGCTAATTTCACTCATTTAACACCACATTCAAACAACGTTGTGAAGAATGTTACTTGAAGAGGTCACAGATTTCTAATTCTGTCACATGGTCTGTCATCACTGACCTCCGTGGTCGCTGACAGCACTATGACCCAGGGCAGCAGCACCACCGCAGAAACCAGGTTGTCGAGGGCGTAGAGCCGCTTGGCACCACCAATTTCCACTGATAACTTTCTGGACGCTGTGTGGAAGCCGACTTTCAGACACAAGGAGGCCACCAGCAGCACCACACCACCCTGACAAGAACGGGAGGACAAAGGGTGTTTGTTTTTACTTCACTGAACTTTTGCAGACAGCAAGAAACAGAAAATTTTAAGGTGAACCGTGGACTTACTTTATGATCTGCAACCCCTAAAAACGCAATGGCAGTGTAGAGGAAATGAGTGAGCGCGCTGTCATGGTGTCCCTCAGCTGGTTACAGGATGAGTCAAGGCAAACGCACAACAGAGACACACGATAATTATAACAGATCAGGTCAACAAACAGTAAAAACAGACAAACTGTTGCGCTCAAAGGATACGGTGCTCGGCCATCTTCGCCATCAGATCGTCGTTGTCGAAGAGGAGGAGGCAGATCACGGCGATGATGAAGAAAGCAGCACCTCTGGTCTGAGACAAACCAACAGAAAAGCATTTTACAAACCACATCCACAGTATTATAGTACAGTCATTTCATTTCAGACACTGTCAACATAACCTCCTGGTAAAGCAGTGTAACCTCCACTGTCTGGTTAAAACTATTTCAAATGTTTCAGTTACACTCTTTACAATATCTGGAGTCTTTTTCTCCACTTAAATACACTGTTTTCGTCTATGAGGTAACCAAATTTAAAAACTTGCTCTCTGATAAGAATTCTGGTTGATCACAACTTCAATCTTACTTCCTGGGTTACTCATCATTTCTAGCAGTTCTGATGAATTTCAACTCACAAAACTTATCTCTGACAATCAGACAAGTTGCACAGTAGTCTGACTGCTTAAACTGGTTTATCTGGAGGTAAAACTGAAACTTAAAATACCAAAAATGCCACTACTGTGGGGTCTTAATTTTAAAGTTTGCATCTGTTTTCTTTTTCAAACAGGTTCAGTTAATATCCAAAAGCTCTGTGGGTTATTATAAATGTCATAATAATACATAATAACAGACCCTGACTGTGGGTTTTTTACTTTACCACAGAGGAAATGAAACAGAAACTGTTTTAGTGAAGTGAACTGGACTTCAAACATCAGCAAATAAAACAAAAAATCAGTTTAAATATTGTTTTTGAGGTAAAGTGTGCCGACAGCAAAACCAAAGTTACTTAAAACTACAAAACATTCATAATCTATTCAGTGTAAAATACTTGTATGAATTCAAACCAGGCGTGTGAATGTGTAGCCTCTTACCTTGGATGGTCCGCCTCCTGAGTTTGTGAACAGGACGCCGAGGAGAGCGATGACCACCACATCGCTGTGCTCAAAAAGCAATAACGTCCTGAGAAAGACACAACTCAGATTTACATTCAGAATGCAAACACTCACAGCTAAAAGCACACAAATATTCTCACATAAAGTGCTGTTGCATTCAGCTGATAGGAGAACAGCAGGATATTTTACCTTAGAGGTCCACAGAGAGTCAGACCAAAGAAGCCCAGGAGGGATATGACACAGCTGAAAACAGCGTGCTTTAGTAACTTTATCCACTACGAGGAAAAAGAGATTAAAAAGGAATCAGATTATCCATCATGCAGGTTGACATTGTGGCCTTAAAGGAACATTTGAACAGTGTATGAATGTGTATTTTACTTTCACAAAATTAAATGTTAAATATTTTAAGTTCTGGAGACAACAGAAGAACAGTCAGAGGTTGGCAGAAGATTGAACAAACATACACGTGGCACTGCTGTTGAATGAAGGTGAGCTGGCACATAAAGTTAAGAACCAGAGAAGTAAAAAAAAAAAAAAAAAGAAAAGAAAAACACACTGACGCAATCCAACAGACCTGTCTTTTTGAGATGACTTTTCCAGATGAAAAAGGCTTTTGAAAGAAAAGGAGAATAACAGCACTCCTACAAAAGGAGACAAGGACTGATATGTAGTCACATCCGTTCATTCAAACGTAATAGATTAAATTAAACTACTGCACGTAATGAAAGTCGTAGCACTTACCCTAATTTCAATACGAAGATAAACTGAACTACGTGAACAACTTTGAGGATGTCGTACGACTCAAAGATCCCGAGAGCTTTGAGGACCTTTGAGATGATCAGTAAAACGATGTACCTGGTTAATCTGCAGAAGGAAAAGACAAAGAAAACAATCCATCAGCATTTGTGTGGGTGACACAGGAAAAACAAACATCACTTATCATAACGACGTATAGGCAAATTTAAGGTTTTCCATACAGTTTGCATCCAGAAGCAGTTTTTGTGGGAAGCGTTAAAATTATGAGCCAGTTAACCAACTTATCAGCTGATATTGATTACCACAACTGATTAAAAAAACTAATCATTATCAAGCAAAAATGGCCAGTCACTCATTCTAGCTGCTCAAATGTGAAGATTAGTAGCGTCTATTGGACACAAGCAATAGAATAAAGTGCTTGGGTACTGGGTAACTGTGATTTTAACTGTTGTGGACATTTAGACACTAAAACAACTGAGCAACAAACTAACAAAACACTCAGTAGTGACACTGAAGAAGCCCAAACAACGTTTTAGCTGCTGCTGTGGATCTAAATCAGTAAACTGCCACACATGGACCTACAGCTACAGCAATAAGACTTGACTGACTAAATCACATGAGATTAACTTAAGCACAAGAACAGAAAGCTACCTGGAATCAGGTACTTCCACCATGCCCAGCTTCCCCCCTGACAGGACGTTGCTGCTGTATTTATCCTCCATTTTCAAGCCCCAAAAACTTCAGCTACAGTATTTATGCTCCCAAAATCCTTTACATCACTGTTGCCAGAACAGTGACAACAAACCGCTGGAGGATATAAACAAGCTGATTCTGTCTCTTATTCATCCTCCTGTGGTGGTTTTCAAACTAATCTGGACACAATCAGAAAGCTGCAGTCAGCTGCCAGCCTTCTTAGCCTGTTAGCCGGCTAGCTAAACAGCATGCCAGATGGGATTTAATCCAAAGTTTCCGGCTTCGTTGGTCCTCTGTGTCCGGCGTGCCTCAAGGAAAAACATGTGGGCGCCTCGTTAGAGCAAGAAAATACCCAACATTTTAATCACAGTTGATGAAAATGAAAGAAAAGGTCCGGAATGAGGAGATAAAGCATCCGAGCTGACCAAGAAGCCACGGCACTTCCGGACACGGTAAACAGTCCACGTCACTGGAGTGTGTTCGCGAGCGCTGCTCCTGCGCAGTTCGTCTTTCTGCGCAGGCGAAGAAGAAAATGGCGCCGATGAGAATAACTAAAAGAGATTTTAATTGTAGTTTATGGCAAATAAACATTTTTCTGGTCATTTCTCATTTTAAAAATCTTGTATTTTAATTTACAATTTTACTTTTGTGGCGCTTTTTAATGACACTTACTTTGAGTTTAGGGCACTAAAAAGGTCAAGAATCTTTGTGTGCATCACTGATAAGGGTCTAAATTTCAGTACACATGAAACATGTGGCTAAATCCTTCATCTGGCATCTTATAAACAAACTGAGAAACTTTATGTCCAAGCAAACTTTTATTGGTAGTAGAAAAGACTCAGGTTGTTATGAAGGAGGGCAGTGAAGAATATAAAAATGTCTGACAATAAAAAAGAAACACTGGTGCTGCAAATGACGCAAAAGACGAATTTCAATTCAGTTTTATTTATATGGCGCCAATTCACAACATATGTCAACTCATAGCGCTTCACATAGTACGGTGAATACCTTACGAATTTTAAACAAAGAACTGGATTTCCTGAGTAAGCAGCTGGCAATGGTGGAAAGGAACCAAAAGAAAATAATAATAACTATAACAGGGAGGAAGAAAAAAAAACTTCAGACAGAACCAGGCTCAGGGAAGGCAGTCATCAGCCTCAACTGGTTGAGATAAGAGCAGGGAAAAAAGTTAATCGTGTAAATTGATGTTTATTTCCCCAAATCAGTGACCCTCAATGCAGCTGTTTNAGTATCAGACCCCTCCCTCTCCACGGCCCCAATTTAAATATGCAAATTGGTATAAACAGGGCCGACAGGTGAGATTCCCCTCTCTGTATGATCAGATAACAGTAACCAGGATGAACTCAGCCCGTTTGAGTAGAGAGTCGTCGCTATTGTGGGTGACACTGCTGTCACAGGGGTGGTGGGAGCACACGTAGGTCACTCAGAACCCCCGACCTCCAAGGTAAATATATATTGTGTAACTCACAGATTTATTCATTATACGGGTCATATAATAATCTGCTCAAAGCCAAACAACATACAGGTTCTTGCGTAATCTTGCCAGAATATCAAAGAGGAAATCAAAGACTTTGTCTCATGTCCAATTACTCAATTTATTATTTTCCAACAGACAATGAGGCTGGAGAAGACTGTGAGACGCAGTCCCAGCCTCATGTCACAGACCTGGATTCCTCCAGCCGATCCTCCAGTCCGCTGCAACAGCCACCTGCTGATGCCTGTCTGGGGCGCACATGCTTGACGCGTGCCAGAGGGATTAATATTAAGACAATTCAATTATTTACTCACCAAGAAGCCACCCATCCCGCACCGTGCCAGCTTCTCGCCTGTTCCCAACTACGCTGTTGGTCAGAATGAATGAGTTGTGTTTTGATTCAGGCCACCTCGTAACAAAGTTACTTAAATGTATTTGCGCATCACAGATGATCGTACATTGACTGAATGAAAATGCTTCCTGTTTACATAAACACATCCATCTAGTGATGGTGCCTTTATAGCAATGTGTGTGCAGTCGATAGCTCCGATTACATCAGGAAAACCGGCCGTCGCTACAAATTGCACTTTTATGTCGTCTTGTTCAACTGCGGTGTGGGAGCTTGATGTACCTGGCTGACATTCGGATAGTTCCACCCCACACAGCTCGGCTCAATGTCGACTGGCACAGTCCCGATCGGTCGTCCAGCTCTCTCTGAAATGACCCTGTGGTGCCAAGTGTGGTCAGCACCTGTGTCGGCACAGGTAGGACATGACTCCTGGCCGTGTTGCTCTCCAATACTGGCCGCAGCTCCGCGCACAGTTCTAAGAGGATTGCCCTCAGGAACCTAAAGCGGCTGATGAGCCAGTCGGGTTTTCGTGGACCGAGAGGATTTTTTGACTCAGGACGATCCTGAGCCAAAAAATTCTCTCGGTCTCCGAAAACCTGTTCTCTTCGCACTGCTCCATTGGTAATATCCTCCAACAGGTCCAACGCTGCCATTGTTGTTAATGGTATCTTCTGCACCGTTTTACACACACTGTTATATCCGCTCATCTGATTGCAAACACCTGGGTGTGTTAATTGTTCATCTAAGTGTCTCTGATGTGCATATCACTTTGAGGAATGACCTTGTCACGCCCGCTGCCACTAGGGCCAGGTAGCGGCAGTCTTCTTTCTCTCTCTCTCCCTTCTTTCCTCCTTTCTCTCTCTCCCTTTCCTTTAACTAGGTGGGCGTGAGCTGGTCTCATCATGAGACCAGCATTTAAGCCACGACCAGACCACTACTTTGGCTGATTTCGCCATTCACTTCCGGACTTTAGCAGCTGGGAGTGGGTGGAATGATGAATCCCTTCAAGGAGTATTTTATGCTGCCTTACAGGATTCCATCAAGGATGAGTTGGCCGTCCGCGACGACACCTCAAGTCTTGACCAGCTCATTGCCCTCTCCATCAAGATCGATAATCGGCTGAGAGAAAGACGGCGAGAGAAGGGCCAACGTTTGGACTCGGTGAGAGAGCGCCCCACTCCATGCCCGTCGAGTAGCCCACCTCCCAAATCTCAAGGGGATTTGGAACCCATGCAGGTGGGTCACACCCGTCTGTCCCCCCAGGAAAAACAGCGATGTCGAGATGCCAATGCCTGTCTGTATTGTGGCAAACCAGGGCACTTCATTGCCACCTGTCCGCTACGGCCAGGAAAAGGACAGGCTCACCAGTAGTCGGGGAAATACTGGTGAGCCGAACCACCATGACCTCCCCACAACGTTTACCGCTGCCAGTTACCCTGTGCCTTCCGTCTCAGTCCCTCACCATCCAAGCCCTGGTCGACTCTGGAGCCGAAGAAAACTTCCTGGATCACCAATTAGCAGAGCAGCTCGGGATCAACAGCACACCCCTGGAGGCTCCCTTGGAAGTTTGGGGTCTCAACGGTACCCAACTGCCATGATTCGGCACCGCACCGTCCCAGTCTCGGTGGTTCTGGCCGGAAATCATCAGGAAACCATCTCCTTTTTTATGTTTAATCAGTCCAGCGCTCCTGTCATCCTGGGTTTCCCCTGGTTGCGGCTACACAACCCCCATATTGACTGGCAGGGGGGCCGGATTCTGTCCTGGGCTCCCCGCTGCCATGAGACCTGTCTGCGCTCCGCCCTGACCCCTGCATCCTCCAGAGACTCGACGGTACCTAAAGCCGTCTCATTGGAGAACATTCCCCAGGCCTATCATGACCTGGCTGCGGTGTTCAGAAAGGAGGATGCCCTTTCTTTGCCTGCACATCGCCCATATGATTGCGCCATCGACCTGCTTCCTGGAGCATCCCTGCCATCTAGTCGTCTGTACAATTTGTCCAAACCTGAGCAGCAGGCCATGGAGACCTACATCCGCGACTCCTTGGCAGCTGGAATCATCCGTCCATCTTCATCCCCTGTCGGAGCTGGCTTCTTTTTTGTGGACAAGAAGGATGGAACCCTGCGCCCTTGCATCGATTTACGAGGAGTAAATGACATCACCGTTAAAAACAAGTACTCGCTACCCCTGTTAGACTCAGCTTTCAACCCCCTGCACGGCGCCACCATTTTTACCAAGTTGGACTTACGGAACGCCTACCATCTGATCCGGATCCGCCAGGGTGATGAATGGAAGACTGCCTTCAACACACCATTGGGGCACTTCGAATACTTGGTTATGCCTTTTAGCTTAACCAATGCCCCGGCAGATTTCCAGAACCTAATCAACGATGTACTGCGCGACATGATCAACCGTTTTGTCTTTGTTTACCTCGATGACATCCTCATCTATTCCTAGAACCCTGAGGAACATCAGCAACATGTCCGTCTAGTCCTCGAGAGGCTCCTGAAAAACCGCCTTTTCGTAAAAGCTGAGAAGTGCGAGTTCCACGCATCGACGGCATCTTTTCTCGGCTACATTATTTCGGCAGGACAAATAGAGATGGATCCGAAAAAGCTGTCAGCTGTCCGCGACTGGCCCGTTCCGGAGACTCGTAAGCAGCTTCAGAGGTTCCTCGGGTTTGCCAACTTCTACCGGAGATTCATCAGGAATTTCAGTAAAGTCGCCGCTCCTTTGACCTCCCTCACTTCGGTAAAGAAGGATTTCACCTGGACCCATGAGGCCAAGCAAGCTTTCCAAGCCCTCAAGCAGCGGTTCATTTCTGCCCCCATCCTGGTCCAGCCAGACCCCAGCCTCCAGTTTATCGTGGAGGTAGACGCCTCAGACACTGGAGTTGGGGCAGTCCTATCTCAAAGGTCATCCACAGACCAGAAGTTGCACCCCTGTGCCCTTTTCTCCCGCCGGCTGTCCCCCGCGGAGAGAAATTACAACGTCGGTAATCGGGAGTTGCTGGCGGTAAAGTTGGCCCTGGAGGAATGACGGCACTGGCTGGAGGGAGCAGAACAGCCGTTCATCGTGTGGACAGACCATCGAAATCTGGAGTACGTCCGATCTGCCAAGAGGGTTAATGCCCGTCAGGCCCGTTGGACCCTGTTGTTTGGGCGGTTCAATGTCTCACTTACCTACCGCCCTGGGTCCAGAAATATCAAACCCGACGCCCTGTCCCGACAGTTTTCAGTCTGCGAACCCGAGGAAGCGCCGGAGGCCATCCTACCTTCGTCTTGTGTGGTGGCTTCCCTCACATGGGAAGTGGAGGCTCTGGTGCGTCGGGCTCATGAACAGGAACCCGGTCCAGGTAACGGTCCTGTTAACCGTCTGTTCGTCCCTGATTCTGTTCGCTCCCGGGTCCTTCAGTGGGCTCACTCCTCCCGGCTAACCTGTCACCCCGGATCCTCACGCACCATTGAGGTTTTACGGCGAAGGTTCTGCTGGCCAACGCTGGAAAGGGACACCCGGAGCTTCATTGCGGCCTGTTCCACCTGCGCCGCCAACAAGACCTCGAACCAACCCAGCTCCGGACTGCTCCAGCCGTTGCCCATCCCTCACCGTCCATGGTCCCACATTGCGGTGGATTTTGTTACCGGTCTCCTGGTTTCCCAGGGTAACTTGGTTATTTTGACTGTTGTAGACCGTTTCTCTAAAACTGCTCATTTTGTTGCCCTGCCCAAGCTTCCCTCGGCCCGGGAGACTGCTGACCTGCTCGTCATCCACGTGCTTCGTCTCCACGGGATACCCACCGACGTAGTGTCAGATCGGGGTCCCCAGTTCACCTCTGAAGTATGGAAGGCTTTCTGTTTGGCGATTGGAGCCAAGGTGAGCCTTACCTCTGGCTTCCATCCTCAGTACAATGGACAGACTGAGAGGACCAATCAGTCTTTGGAGACGTTTCTGCGCTGCGTGGTTTCAAGGGACCCGACGACATGGAGTGACCAGTTGCCCTGGGTAGAGTATGCCCACAATTCTATGTCTAACGCCTCTTCTGGAGTCTCTCCGTTCCAGTGCTCCCTGGGCTACCAGCCGCCACTCTTCCCAGCCCTGGAACGAGAGGTCGCCGTCCCGTCTATGCAGGCATTCATGCGGAAGTGTCGGAGAACATGGAACTGGGCCAGAACTGCTCTTCTGAAAGCTGCACAGAATATGGAGCAACTTTTAGCTTGTAGCTTTTAGATAGCCTTTTGTCTGCTAGCCTTTTCTGTTTTTGTATATTCCCGTTTTGCATTTAGCCCGTCTGTGCGTAGCGCTAGCTTATTAGATAGCTTTTTGGTTTGCTAGCCTTTTCTGTTTTTTATTGAGTCTCCTCGTTAGCACCTTTTGGTGTCTTCCTTTAGTTGTTCCTTTTTGTGTAATCTAGTTTTGGTTTCTCGGTTCCCGACTCGGTGGTACCTGTCTTTAGTTTTTTGTTTAGTTCGGTCACTATAGACATAGTTTGCCTTGCCAGCAAATCTCTTTAAGTTCTGTACTTTTTCCTGTGTGTACCAATAAACTATTGTTGTTTCCAACCACCTGTCTGCTGTGTCGTGTTGCCTCGCGCATGAGTCTTTGAACCAGTCTGTAACAGACCTTTTTTTACATTATTTTTTACATTTTTACAATCCCAGCATCACCTCCATGTGTTGCCAACGGCTCAAAGCAATAGAAACGTGCGTACACCGGTCAAGGAGTTGACATGGAGGACTGCACATTTCCACGATAATTTCACTCTTGATACATCTGAACGTGAGCCTGGAAAAGTGCGTATGCCAAGTGTTTGTGCGTACACACCCTCTGTACATGAGGCCCCTGGTCTGGGAGGAGATCCCTCAAGAGAACATCCGCCACCTCACTCCACATCCAGACCTCCATGGGATAATAATTTAGATTTACATTGATCATTTTTATGTTATTTTGCTCTCAACACATTCCACCATGTAATTAATAAAGATTTTCAACTTGAATATTTCATTCATTGAGATCTAGGATGTGTTATTTTAGTGTTCCCTGTATTTTCTGAGCAGTGTATAAGGATGTGAAATATAAGCTGCTGTGAATGTAAATGTAAAAGTGAGTGTGGCCTTTTTCAACAAAGAAGTGTTTGTGGTGAAATACAAATGTTAACAATCAACTCAGAATCATGAAAAAACCCGGATTTGACCCCTCATCAGTTCCTTAAGGCCAGATTTTTAAAAATCGATTTTTCATCAATCGGTTATCGGTACCCTCACTTGAGCAGGGTTTTTTAAGGTTTCCCACGGGAGTTGAACTTCAACATTTTAAGGCATGTTATTACACACCTTTACAAACAAATTGGTGAAGAAATTGTTTAGTAACGATTTAGTTGCCAGATTTTGATATTTTTCCCTTACTAAGAGGAGATTTGAAATCCTACTAGTACAAACTCCATTTTCTGCAAATAAATACACTTGCAGACTCAATTAAATATGAAAACAACACAATAACTGACTGCTGGGTTAATTGCCCACAATGATAAGACACCATAAAGTGTTGTGAGTATATTATTTGAGAGCTAACAAAAACAGAGAATTGCTAGCAACAAATGAAACTTAGACTCAAGCTCCTCTCCATTTCACTTGTATCAAAGATTTCAAAACGATACTGTTGACTAGAAAATGGCCGAATGCTAATACGAGCTGCATACTGATTGACTGATGGGCTGTAATATACGTTTTGTTTACTTAAAATATGGCCCAAAATTCTCCTGATTCTCCTCAGTTTCTCTCTTTTTTGCTGTATATTATTAGATAAAATAAGAATACATGACAATATACAAGCTTTCCACACACAGCATGACATCACAAGAAGACGGCTGCCATGTAAATATAGCCTACTACTCCAATTTTTTATCTGCCCCTGAATATC